>NW_024057867.1:0-52756 GCF_016432855.1 Salvelinus namaycush
AAACCTAACCAATAGTCAGCTGGTGGTCACTGTTTCATTGGTCTGCTGTAACTAAACCTAACCAATAGTCAGCTGTGGTCACTGTTTCATTGGTCTGCTGTAACTAAACCTAACCAATAGTCAGCTGGTGGTCACTGTTTCATTGGTCTGCTGTAACTAAACCTAACCAATAGTCAGCTGGTGGTCACTGTTTCATTGGTCTGCTGTAACTAAACCTAACCAATAGTCAGCTGGTCACTGTTTCATTGGTCTGCTGTAACTAAACCTAACCAATAGTCAGCTGGGGGTCACTGTTTCATTGGTCTGCTGTAACTAAACCTAACCAATAGTCAGCTGGTGGTCACTGTTTCATTGGTCTGCTGTAACTAAACCTAACCAATAGTCAGCTGGTGGTCACTGTTTCATTGGTCTGCTGTAACTAAACCTAACCAATAGTCAGCTGGTGGTCACTGTTTCATTGGTCTGCTGTAACTAAACCTAACCAATAGTCAGCTGGTGGTCACTGTTTCATTGGTCTGCTGTAACTAAACCTAACCAATAGTCAGCTGGGGTCACTGTTTCATTGGTCTGCTGTAACTAAACCTAACCAATAGTCAGCTGGTGGTCACTGTTTCATTGGTCTGCTGTAACTAAACCTAACCAATAGTCAGCTGGGGTCACTGTTTCATTGGTCTGCTGTAACTAAACCTAACCAATAGTCAGCTGGTGGTCACTGTTTCATTGGTCTGCTGTAACTAAACCTAACCAATAGTCAGCTGGGGTCACTGTTTCATTGGTCTGCTGTAACTAAACCTAACCAATAGTCAGCTGGTGGTCACTGTTTCATTGGTCTGCTGTAACTAAACCTAACCAATAGTCAGCTGGTGGTCACTGTTTCATTGGTCTGCTGTAACTAAACCTAACCAATAGTCAGCTGGTGGTCACTGTTTCATTGGTCTGCTGTAACTAAACCTAACCAATAGTCAGCTGGTGGTCACTGTTTCATTGGTCTGCTGTAACTAAACCTAACCAATAGTCAGCTGGTGGTCACTGTTTCATTGGTCTGCTGTAACTAAACCTAACCAATAGTCAGCTGGGATCACTGTTTCATTGGTCTGCTGTAACTAAACCTAACCAATAGTCAGCTGGGATCACTGTTTCATTGGTCTGCTGTAACTAAACCTAACCAATAGTCAGCTGGTGGTCACTGTTTCATTGGTCTGCTGTAACTAAACCTAACCAATAGTCAGCTGGGGTCACTGTTTCATTGGTCTGCTGTAACTAAACCTAACCAATAGTCAGCTGGTGGTCACTGTTTCATTGGTCTGCTGTAACTAAACCTAACCAATAGTCAGCTGGGGTCACTGTTTCATTGGTCTGCTGTAACTAAACCTAACCAATAGTCAGCTGGTCACTGTTTCATTGGTCTGCTGTAACTAAACCTAACCAATAGTCAGCTGGTCACTGTTTCATTGGTCTGCTGTAACTAAACCTAACCAATAGTCAGCTGGTGGTCACTGTTTCATTGGTCTGCTGTAACTAAACCTAACCAATAGTCAGCTGGTGGTCACTGTTTCATTGGTCTGCTGTAACTAAACCTAACCAATAGTCAGCTGGGGTCACTGTTTCATTGGTCTGCTGTAACTAAACCTAACCAATAGTCAGCTGGTGGTCACTGTTTCATTGGTCTGCTGTAACTAAACCTAACCAATAGTCAGCTGGTGGTCACTGTTTCATTGGTCTGCTGTAACTAAACCTAACCAATAGTCAGCTGGTGGTCACTGTTTCATTGGTCTGCTGTAACTAAACCTAACCAATAGTCAGCTGGTGGTCACTGTTTCATTGGTCTGCTGTAACTAAACCTAACCAATAGTCAGCTGGTCACTGTTTCATTGGTCTGCTGTAACTAAACCTAACCAATAGTCAGCTGGGGGTCACTGTTTCATTGGTCTGCTGTAACTAAACCTAACCAATAGTCAGCTGGTGGTCACTGTTTCATTGGTCTGCTGTAACTAAACCTAACCAATAGTCAGCTGGTGGTCACTGTTTCATTGGTCTGCTGTAACTAAACCTAACCAATAGTCAGCTGGTGGTCACTGTTTCATTGGTCTGCTGTAACTAAACCTAACCAATAGTCAGCTGGTGGTCACTGTTTCATTGGTCTGCTGTAACTAAACCTAACCAATAGTCAGCTGGGATCACTGTTTCATTGGTCTGCTGTAACTAAACCTAACCAATAGTCAGCTGGGGGTCACTGTTTCATTGGTCTGCTGTAACTAAACCTAACCAATAGTCAGCTGGTGGTCACTGTTTCATTGGTCTGCTGTAACTAAACCTAACCAATAGTCAGCTGGGGTCACTGTTTCATTGGTCTGCTGTAACTAAACCTAACCAATAGTCAGCTGGGATCACTGTTTCATTGGTCTGCTGTAACTAAACCTAACCAATAGTCAGCTGGTGGTCACTGTTTCATTGGTCTGCTGTAACTAAACCTAACCAATAGTCAGCTGGGGGTCACTGTTTCATTGGTCTGCTGTAACTAAACCTAACCAATAGTCAGCTGGTGGTCACTGTTTCATTGGTCTGCTGTAACTAAACCTAACCAATAGTCAGCTGGTGGTCACTGTTTCATTGGTCTGCTGTAACTAAACCTAACCAATAGTCAGCTGGGGTCACTGTTTCATTGGTCTGCTGTAACTAAACCTAACCAATAGTCAGCTGGTGGTCACTGTTTCATTGGTCTGCTGTAACTAAACCTAACCAATAGTCAGCTGGGGATCACTGTTTCATTGGTCTGCTGTAACTAAACCTAACCAATAGTCAGCTGGTGGTCACTGTTTCATTGGTCTGCTGTAACTAAACCTAACCAATAGTCAGCTGGTGGTCACTGTTTCATTGGTCTGCTGTAACTAAACCTAACCAATAGTCAGCTGGTGGTCACTGTTTCATTGGTCTGCTGTAACTAAACCTAACCAATAGTCAGCTGGTGGTCACTGTTTCATTGGTCTGCTGTAACTAAACCTAACCAATAGTCAGCTGGTCACTGTTTCATTGGTCTGCTGTAACTAAACCTAACCAATAGTCAGCTGGGATCACTGTTTCATTGGTCTGCTGTAACTAAACCTAACCAATAGTCAGCTGGTCACTGTTTCATTGGTCTGCTGTAACTAAACCTAACCAATAGTCAGCTGGTGGTCACTGTTTCATTGGTCTGCTGTAACTAAACCTAACCAATAGTCAGCTGGGATCAGTGTTTCATTGGTCTGCTGTAACTAAACCTAACCAATAGTCAGCTGGTGGTCACTGTTTCATTGGTCTGCTGTAACTAAACCTAACCAATAGTCAGCTGGGATCAGTGTTTCATTGGTCTGCTGTAACTAAACCTAACCAATAGTCAGCTGGGATCAGTGTTTCATTGGTCTGCTGTAACTAAACCTAACCAATAGTCAGCTGGTGGTCACTGTTTCATTGGTCTGCTGTAACTAAACCTAACCAATAGTCAGCTGGTCACTGTTTCATTGGTCTGCTGTAACTAAACCTAACCAATAGTCAGCTGGTGGTCACTGTTTCATTGGTCTGCTGTAACTAAACCTAACCAATAGTCAGCTGGTGGTCACTGTTTCATTGGTCTGCTGTAACTAAACCTAACCAATAGTCAGCTGGTCACTGTTTCATTGGTCTGCTGTAACTAAACCTAACCAATAGAGAGCTGGTGGTCACTGTTTCATTGGTCTGCTGTAACTAAACCTAACCAATAGTCAGCTGGTGGTCACTGTTTCATTGGTCTGCTGTAACTAAACCTAACCAATAGTCAGCTGGGGGTCACTGTTTCATTGGTCTGCTGTAACTAAACCTAACCAATAGTCAGCTGGGATCAGTGTTTCATTGGTCTGCTGTAACTAAACCTAACCAATAGTCAGCTGGTCACTGTTTCATTGGTCTGCTGTAACTAAACCTAACCAATAGAGAGCTGGGGGTCACTGTTTCATTGGTCTGCTGTAACTAAACCTAACCAATAGTCAGCTGGTGGTCACTGTTTCATTGGTCTGCTGTAACTAAACCTAACCAATAGTCAGCTGGGGGTCACTGTTTCATTGGTCTGCTGTAACTAAACCTAACCACTAGTCAGCTGGTGGTCACTGTTTCATTGGTCTGCTGTAACTAAACCTAACCAATAGCCAGCTGGTCACTGTTTCATTGGCCTGCTGTAACTAAACCTAACCAATAGTCAGCTGGGGGTCACTGTTTCATTGGTCTGCTGTAACTAAACCTAACCAATAGCCAGCTGGTCACTGTTTCATTGGCCTGCTGTAACTAAACCTAACCAATAGTCAGCTGGGGGTCACTGTTTCATTGGCCTGCTGTAACTAAACCTAACCAATAGTCAGCTGGGGGTCACTGTTTCATTGGTCTGCTGTAACTAAACCTAACCAATAGTCAGCTGGTGATCACTGTTTCATTGGTCTGCTGTAACTAAACCTAACCAATAGTCAGCTGGTGGTCACTGTTTCATTGGTCTGCTGTAACTAAACCTAACCAATAGTCAGCTGGTCTTCACTGTTTCATTGGCCTGCTGTAATTTAACCTAACCAATAGTCAGCTGGTGGTCACTGTTTCATTGGTCTGCTGTAACTAAACCTAACCAATAGTCAGCTGGTGGTCACTGTTTCATTGGTCTGCTGTAACTAAACCTAACCAATACTCAGCTGGTGGTCACTGTTTCATTGGTCTGCTGTAACTAAACCTAACCAATAGTCAGCTGGTGGTCACTGTTTCATTGGTCTGCTGTAACTAAACCTAACCAATAGTCAGCTGGTGGTCACTGTTTCATTGGTCTGCTGTAACTAAACCTAACCAATAGTCAGCTGGTCACTGTTTCATTGGTCTGCTGTAACTAAACCTAACCAATAGTCAGCTGGATGTCACTGTTTCATTGGTCTGCTGTAACTAAACCTAACCAATAGTCAGCTGGTGGTCACTGTTTCATTGGTCTGCTGTAACTAAACCTAACCAATAGTCAGCTGGTGGTCACTGTTTCATTGGTCTGCTGTAACTAAACCTAACCAATAGTCAGCTGGGGGTCACTGTTTCATTGGTCTGCTGTAACTAAACCTAACCAATAGTCAGCTGGTGGTCACTGTTTCATTGGCCTGCTGTAACTAAACCTAACCAATAGTCAGCTGGTGATCACTGTTTCATTGGCCTGCTGTAACTAAACCTAACCAATAGTCAGCTGGGGGTCACTGTTTCTGTCACGAATCCCGTTTCCTGAGTCTGGTTGTTGCCTGTGTTCTGTTCTGGAGTGTTTTTCCGGTGTCCTGGAACGCACCCTGTCTGGTTGCCGGGCGTTTTAGCTAGTTGGGAGATCTCAGATTACCCGCACCTGTATCCCATCAGCTATCTGTGTACCTGGTCCTGATCATCATCTCTCCTCTTCATAAGCCCGGACCTGACATCCATTCCCTGCCGGATCGTTAGCCTTAAACAGTAGGTTGTGCCAGCGTATCAGCCTCCAGCTTGATAGAAATTGTTTTGTTGTTTTTGTACGTCTTGCTTGCCTGAAACTTACCCCCGTTTGTTCTGTCTTCAGTTATTCACCCAGATCACTTACCCCATTCCTGCCTGGTTGTCGGAGGCTTCCGCTACTCCCTTGGACCCACCTATTCACTCCCATCAACTCACCACCGCTGCCCGTTACGCTACCTGGATATTTCTACCCCTTCATATTCACTTGTAAATAAATACTCACCTTCTTCCTACTCTCCTTGTCCTGGTCTGCTTCTGGGTTCGATTTTGAAAGAACGTGACAGAACGATCCGGCCAAGGATGAACCCAGCGGACCTGGACCCCATTTGCCATGCCGTTACCCAGCAGGGGAAGATATTGGAACAACACAACACGGCGCTACAGGAGATAGCGGGTTCAGTCCGGAACTTATCTGCTAGCTTGACGAAGATCCAGGATCAGCTCAGGTTGCCGGCGGGACATCCACCACCTGTTTCTCCCATCTCACCTGCCGATTCTGGAGAGGTTTCCTTCCGTGAGCCCAAGGTTCCGACGCCTGTTAAGTACGAGGGGGATTTCGGAAGATGCCGTTAATTTCTTATGTGGCTTAGTTTTTGATCTACAGCCCTACTCTTACGCCACAGATAAGGCTAGGATAGCTTTCGTGATTGAACTGCTGCGTGGTAGAGCTCTGGAATGGGCTTCAGCCGTTTGGGAACGACCGGACACCTGCATGGCTTCATACCAGGAGTTCACGGCGGAGATGAGAGAGCTTTTTGACCATCCTGTCCGAGGTAAGGACGCAGCTAAACGTTTGTTCACTCTTCGCCAAGGAGCTCGCAGTGTGGCAGACTTTATGATCGAATTCAGGACATTGGCTGTGGAGAGTGGTTGGAATGAGGAGTCACTACAAGCGGCTTTTTACCAGGGGTTGTCGGAGCAACTCAAGGACGAGCTGATATCCTATCCAGAGCCTAGTGACCTAGACAGCTTGGTCACTTTAGCTATTCGGGTAGATAGAGTCCGAGAGAGAAGGAGGGAGAAGCAGTGGGGGCTGTCCAATCAATCAGCAACTCGGTTACCATTTGGTTCAGGAAATGGACCAGAACGTGTTGATCATGCTTCCCCACACGGGATTAGTGGAGGGGTCTTGCCACCAGATCCTGAACCAATGCAAGTGGGGCGACACGGGCTAACTAAGGAGGAGCGCCAACGTAGACGTGAGACCAACAGCTGCCTCTACTGTGGTAGCTCGGGACATTACATCTCCACCTGTCCACAGCGCCCGTTAAACTGCCCGGCTCGCTAGTTTTGGGAGGAATTTTTGCGAGCCAGTTTCAACCTCTCAAGAACCCTGTCAGACCCCGTTTTCCTGCGACCCTTATGAATAAGGATCAGAGCTTAGAGATGAACGCTTTTATCGATTCAGGTGCCGATGGCAGCTTTATTGATGCCGACTTGGTGGAACAGCTGGGGCTTTCCAAGGAGCAATTGCCGGAAGCCATTGAAGCAACCACTCTGAACGGCAGTAGTCTGGCACGGATTACGATGAGGACTGAACCGGTTAAGATGTTGTTGTCGGGGAATCATTCAGAGTTTATCTCCTTCCTCATTCTGTCCTCGCCCCATGTTCCTCTGGTTCTTGGTTACCCCTGGCTGAAGGAACACAATCCCTCGTTTGATTGGGTGACGGGTAAGGTAACTAGTTGGAGCATTGAGTGTCATGCTAACTGCCTTAGGACTGCCTGTTCTCCTGTTGTTCCCAGTCAGGTCAGTGACTCTGCTCCTCCTGATTTGTCCCTGGTTCCAGAAACATATCACGAGTTGGGTGAAGTATTCAGTAAGCAGAAGGCTCTGTCCCTTCCTCCCCACCGACCTTATGACTGTGCGATTAATCTGTTCCCTGGAGCTGCCTTTCCCAAGGGACGGTTATACAGTATCTCTCGACCTGAACGTGAAGCCTTGGAGATCTACATCAAGGAGTCTCTAGCTGCAGGTCTCATTCGCCCCTCGTCATCACCTCTGGGAGCAGGATTCTTTTTTGTGAGTAAGAAGGATGGCTCTCTTCGACCATGTATTGATTATCGGGGGTTGAATGATATTACGGTTAAGAACAAGTATCCCCTGCCCTTGATGAGCTCTGCTTTCGACTCTTTACAGGGTGCTACGGTTTTTACGAAGCTTGACCTACGTAATGCTTATCATTTGGTTCGGATCAAGGAGGGGGACGAGTGGTTGACTGGGTTCAATACTCCTATGGGACATTTCGAGTACCAGGTGATGCCGTTTGGACTGACCAACGCTCCTGCTGTGTTCCAAAGTACGGTGAATGATGTTCTGAGAGATATGATTGGTATTTTTGTGTTCGTTTACCTGGATGATATCCTCATCTTCTCGAGGGAGCTTTCTAGCCACGTCCAGCATGTCAAGCAGGTCTTGCAGCGGCTATTGGAGAACCGTCTGTTCGTGAAGGCTGAGAAGTGTGATTTTCACGCCCACACGACGTCCTTCCTCGGGTACATCATCTCCAGGGGAGAGATCATGATGGACCAAGAGAAGGTTCGGGCGGTTCGGGATTGGGCCCAGCCCGGTACGAGATTGCAGCTCCAGAGATTCCTGGGGTTTGCGAACTTCTATCGGAGGTTTATCCGTGATTACAGCCGGGTGGCCGTCCCTTTAACTGCCCTGACGTCTTGCACCAGAGATTTCTGTTGGACTCCTGAGGCAGACCGAGCATTTCTGGACTTGAAGAGCCGATTCACCAACGCCCCGATCCTCTCTCAACCTGACACTTCCCGTCAGTTTGTTGTTGAGGTGGACGCGTCTGATGTGGGGGTGGGCGCCATCCTGTCCCAGCGTAGCTCCACTGACGGTAAACTCCATCCCTGCGCCTTCTACTCTTGTCGTCTTTCTCCAGCTGAAAGAAACTACGATGTGGGTAACCGGGAGCTTCTCGCTGTGAAGCTTGCCTTGGAGGAGTGGCGTCACTGGTTGGAGGGAGCGGAGCAACCGTTTGTGGTCTGGACTGACCACAAGAATCTGGCTTACGTGCAATCGGCTAAACGTCTCAACTCCCGTCAGGCCAGGTGGGCTTTGTTTTTTGGACGCTTCAATTTTTCCCTGACGTTCCGACCTGGGTCGAAGAACGGGAAGGCGGACGCCCTGTCCCGGATGTTCTCCAAGACGGAGGAGAGTGGGGCCAAGACTGAGACGATTATTCCCCAGAATGTTGTCGTGGGAGCCGTTACATGGAGGATTGAGGAGGATGTGATGGCGGCCCTTCGGACGCAGCCCGGGCCCGGTAACGGTCCACCCGGTCGGTTGTTCGTGCCTGAGTCGGTCCGCTCTGCTGTCCTTCAGTGGTCCCACGCCAGCAAGATAGCTTGTCATCCTGGCGTTGCTCGGACTATGGCGCTACTGCGCAGACGATTTTGGTGGCCTGCCATGGGAGAAGATACCCGGAGGTTTGTTGCCGCTTGTCCTGTTTGTGCGCAGAATAAGAGTTCCAATCGGCCCATCTCTGGGCTTCTTCACCCCCTACCTATTCCCCGGCGACCTTGGTCGCATCTGGCCCTGGACTTTGTCACGGGGTGGCCCTCTTCTGTTGGTAACACGGTTATTCTGACCATTGTGGACAGATTCAGCAAGTTTGCTCACTTTGTCCCCCTCTCCAAGCTGCCTTCCGCCACTGAGACGTCCGAGATCCTGGTTAGGGAGGTTTTCAGGGTCCACGGGTTGCCCTGTGACATTGTTTCTGACCGTGGTCCTCAGTTTACCTCTGCTGTCTGGAGATCCTTCTGTTTGGCCATTGGAGCTACAGTCAGTCTCACTTCTGGATTTCACCCCCAATCTAATGGTCAGGCGGAGAGAGCCAACCAGAAGATGGAGTCCACGCTGCGCTGTCTTGTTTCCTCTGATCCCACCTCTTGGTCCTCTCAATTACCCTGGGTCGAGTATGCCCATAATACTCTCCCTGCATCTGCTACTGGGATGTCTCCCGTCCAGTGCCTGTACGGTTACCAACCTCCCTTGTTTCCTTCTCAGGAGAGGGATCTCTCGGTTCCCTCCGTCCAGACCCACATTCGTCGTTGCCACCGGACCTGGCATCGGGCCAGGAAGGCTCTCCTTAGAGTTTCTGACCGGTATCAGATCCAGGCGAATCGTCGCCGTATTCCTGCCCCCGCTTATACGGTCGGAGATAAGGTTTGGTTGGCTACACGGGATCTTCCTCTACGGACGGAGTCGAGGAAACTGTCACCGAAGTTCATTGGTCCGTTTGTAGTGGAGAGAATCATTAATCCTGTGGTGGTCCGACTCAAGTTGCCTGCAACACTTAGAGTACACCCCACCTTTCATGTCTCCTGCCTCAAGCCGGTTCTCCTCAGTCCTCTGTTGCCCCCTCCTCCTCGTTCTCCTCCTCCTCGGATGATCGGAGGTGGTCCTGTCTACACGGTGCGCCGCATCATGGACTCAAGACGGCGGGGTCGAGGGTTCCAGTATCTAGTGGATTGGGAAGGATATGGTCCAGAGGAGAGGAGTTGGATTCCTCGGCGTCAGATCCTTGACGCTGACCTGCTTCGTGACTTCTACCGCCTCCACCCTGGCGCTCCGGGTAGTACGCCCGGTGGCGTTCGTCGGAGGGGGGGTACTGTCACGAATCCCGTTTCCTGAGTCTGGTTGTTGCCTGTGTTCTGTTCTGGAGTGTTTTTCCGGTGTCCTGGAACGCA
Source organism: Salvelinus namaycush (assembly GCF_016432855.1). NCBI lineage: Eukaryota > Metazoa > Chordata > Actinopteri > Salmoniformes > Salmonidae > Salvelinus > Salvelinus namaycush. Next base: position 10,212 of record NW_024057867.1, read on the forward strand.
CCCTGTCTGGTTGCCGGGCGTTTTAGCTAGTTGGGAGATCTCAGATTACCCGCACCTGTATCCCATCAGCTATCTGTGCACCTGGTCCTGATCATCATCTCTCCTCTTCATAAGCCCGGACCTGACATCCATTCCCTGCCGGATCGTTAGCCTTAAACAGTAGGTTGTGCCAGCGTATCAGCCTCCAGCTTGATAGAAATTGTTTTGTTGTTTTTGTACGTCTTGCTTGCCTGAAACTTACCCCCGTTTGTTCTGTCTTCAGTTATTCACCCGGATCACTTACCCCATTCCTGCCTGGTTGTCGGAGGCTTCCGCTACTCCCTTGGACCCACCTATTCACTCCCATCAACTCACCACCGCTGCCCGTTACGCTACCTGGATATTTCTACCCCTTCATATTCACTTGTAAATAACTACTCACCTTCTTCCTACTCTCCTTGTCCTGGTCTGCTTCTGGGTTCGATTTTGAAAGAACGTGACAGTTTCATTGGTCTGCTGTAACTAAACCTAACCAATAGTCAGCTGGTGGTCACTGTTTCATTGGTCTGCTGTAACTAAACCTAACCAATAGTCAGCTGGTGGTCAGTGTTTCATTGGTCTGCTGTAACTAAACCTAACCAATAGTCAGCTGGGGGTCACTGTTTCATTGGTCTGCTGTAACTAAACCTAACCAATAGTCAGCTGGTGGTCACTGTTTCATTGGTCTGCTGTAACTAAACCTAACCAATAGTCAGCTGGATGTCACTGTTTCATTGGCCTGCTGTAACTAAACCTAACCAATAGTCAGCTGGTGGTCACTGTTTCATTGGTCTGCTGTAACTAAACCTAACCAATAGTCAGCTGGGATCAGTGTTTCATTGGTCTGCTGTAACTAAACCTAACCAATAGTCAGCTGGTGGTCACTGTTTCATTGGTCTGCTGTAACTAAACCTAACCAATAGTCAGCTGGTGGTCACTGTTTCATTGGTCTGCTGTAACTAAACCTAACCAATAGTCAGCTGGTGGTCACTGTTTCATTGGTCTGCTGTAACTAAACCTAACCAATAGTCAGCTGGTGGTCACTGTTTCATTGGTCTGCTGTAACTAAACCTAACCAATAGAGAGCTGGTCACTGTTTCATTGGTCTGCTGTAACTAAACCTAACCAATAGTCAGCTGGTCACTGTTTCATTGGTCTGCTGTAACTAAACCTAACCAATAGTCAGCTGGTGGTCACTGTTTCATTGGTCTGCTGTAACTAAACCTAACCAATAGTCAGCTGGTGGTCACTGTTTCATTGGTCTGCTGTAACTAAACCTAACCAATAGTCAGCTGGTGGTCACTGTTTCATTGGTCTGCTGTAACTAAACCTAACCAATAGTCAGCTGGTGGTCACTGTTTCATTGGTCTGCTGTAACTAAACCTAACCAATAGTCAGCTGTTTGTCACTGTTTCTTTGGTCTGCTGTAACTAAACCTAACCAATAGTCAGCTGGGGGTCACTGTTTCATTGGTCTGCTGTAACTAAACCTAACCAATAGTCAGCTGGTGGTCACTGTTTCATTGGTCTGCTGTAACTAAACCTAACCAATAGTCAGCTGGATGTCACTGTTTCATTGGCCTGCTGTAACTAAACCTAACCAATAGTCAGCTGGATGTCACTGTTTCATTGGTCTGCTGTAACTAAACCTAACCAATAGTCAGCTGGATGTCACTGTTTCATTGGTCTGCTGTAACTAAACCTAACCAATAGTCAGCTGGATGTCACTGTTTCATTGGTCTGCTGTAACTAAACCTAACCAATAGTCAGCTGGTCACTGTTTCATTGGCCTGCTGTAACTAAACCTAACCAATAGTCAGCTGGTGGTCACTGTTTCATTGGTCTGCTGTAACTAAACCTAACCAATAGTCAGCTGGTGGTCTGTGTTTCATTGGTCTGCTGTAACTAAACCTAACCAATAGTCAGCTGGTGGTCACTGTTTCATTGGTCTGCTGTAACTAAACCTAACCAATAGTCAGCTGGTGGTCACTGTTTCATTGGTCTGCTGTAACTAAACCTAACCAATAGTCAGCTGGTGATCACTGTTTCATTGGTCTGCTGTAACTAAACCTAACCAATAGCCATACAACACCAAACCATCACAGAAGTTACTTAACCTTATTAGCCTAATTTCAAAAGTAAGTCCAGCCATTGTTTTTAAGGAAAATACGAATAGGTTATTATATTGCGGCATTAAATTTAGTTTTTGCATCGTGCCCTCTTTAGTTTTTCCTTTTCATGGTTTGAGTTGGAGTAGGATCGTAGGCCTACTGTTAATTCTATTATATTGCTGAAAACCCCCGGTTTTCAAAAAAGACCCCTGGTGGCATGTCTGGTGGGGTAAGTGTGTGTGTCAGAGCTGTGTGTAAGTTGACTATGCAAACAATTTGGGATTTTCAACACATTAATGTTTCTTAGAAAAAGAAGTGATGCAGTCGGTCTCTCCTCAACTCTTAGCCAAGAGAGACTGACATGCATAGTATTTATATCAGCCCTCTGATTACAATGAAGAGCAGAACGTTCCGCTCTGTTCTGGGCCAGCTGCAGCTTAACTAGATCTTTCCTTGAAACACTGGACCACACAACTAGACAATAATCAAGATGAGACTAGAGCCTGCAGGACTTGCTTTGTGGACATTCTCAGAGTCAGCTGAGGTCTAGAACTTAGGGAAAGATTTTTTACCAAACACAATACTTTTAGTTTTAAATATATGTTCAGGACTAGTTTATTACTATTATAAATAATTAATAATAATAAATATTATTACTAGCCAGCCACTCTTTGTTTAGGGTTGCAGTAATTTCCCTAGCTGTAGTTGCTCATCAGCATACATATACACACAGACTTTGTTGAATAGTAGCAGGACATTAGTAAAAATGTATAAAAGTAGAGGGCCAAGGGAGCTGCCCTGCAGTACACCACACTTTACCTGGTTAACATTAGTGAAGCTTCTACTAAAGAAAACCCTCTTTGTTCTATTAGATAGATTGCCATATTGTGGATTCAGAGCCAGCTGCAGCTTAAGAAACTGACTGTTAGAACTGTTAAGGCTCCATGGATTGATGAGGAATTGAAAAACAGTATGGTTGAAAGAGATGGGGCAAAAGGAGTGGCTAATAAGTCTGACTGCAGGTCTGACTGGCTGACTTACTGCACATTTAGAAATTATTTGACTAAACTCAACAAAAAAAAATTAAAAACTCAAAAAAGGTTGGAGTACTTTAAATGAAATAATGGGCAGAAAGACACATTTAACTCCATTTTTCATTGAATCAAATGACTTATTAATTAATAAACCATTTGATGTTGCCAATTATTGTATTGATACTTAATTGTCAAAGTGGGCAAACTTAGGCAGGAAATGCCAACAATTCTGTAAATTTAGTGTGGAGAGGTGGACTATTTTTTGTTTCGATCAATAATGACAAACCTCCTGGCATTGACAACTTAGAAGGAAAGCTACTGAGGATGGTAGCTGACTCTATAGCGACTCCTATCTGTCATATCTTTAATCTGAGACGAGAGGAAAACCTTTGTCCTCAGGCCTGGAGGGAAGCTAAAGTCATTCCGCTACCCAAGAGTGGTGAAGCGGCCTTTACTGGTTCTAACAGCAGACCTATCAGCTTGCTGCCAGCTCTTAGCAAATTGTTGGGAAAAAATTGTGTTTGACCAAATACAATGCTATTTCTCTGTAAAGAAAGTAACAACAGACTTTCAGCATGTTTATAGAGAAGAGCACTACATTGACACACATGACTGATGATTGGTTGAAAGAAAATGATAATAAGAAGATTGTGGGAGCTGTACTGTTAGATTTAAGTCCAGCCTTTGATATTATTGACCATAAAAACAATGTGTTATGGCTTTTCAACCTCAGCCACATCGTGGATCCAGGGCTATCTATCTAATAGAACAAAAAAATATATATATTTTTATAGAAGAGTCACTAATGTCAAAAATGTATAGTGTGGTGTACCGCAGGGCAGCTCTCTAGGCCTTCTACTATGTTATATTTTTACCAATGACCTGCCACTGGCATTAAACAGAGCATGTGTGTCCATGTATGCTGATGACTCAACCATATACGCATCAGCAACCACAGCTAATGAAGTCACTGAAACCCTTAACAAAGAGCTGCAGTCTGTTTTGGAATGGGTGGCCAGTAATAAACTGGTACTGCAAATCTCAAAAATATTGTATTTGGTACAAATCATTCCCTAAGTTCTAGACCTCAGCTGAATCTGGAAATGAATGGTGTGGCTGTTGAACAAGTTGAAGAGACTAAATCACTTGTCGTTTCCTTAGATTGTAACTGTCATGGTCAAAATATATACATTCAATGGTTGTAAAGATTAGGAGAGGTCTGTCCATAATAAAGATATGCTCTGTGTCACGCCCTGACCATAGTTTGCTTTGTATGTTATATGTTTTGTTTGGTCAGGGCGTGATCTGAGTGGGCATTCTATGTTGTATGTCTGGTTTGTATATTTCTATGTGTTTGGCATGATATGGTTCTCAATCAGAGGCAGGTGTTTTTCGTTGTCTCTGATTGGGAACCATATTTAGGTAGCCTGTTTTGTCATTGTGGGTTGTGGGTGATTGTCTATGTTAGTTGATGTTGCATGTCTGCACTCGGTTTCATTAGCGTCACGGTCGTTTGTTATTTTGTTTAGTTTGTATAGTTTGTTTAAGTGTTCTTCGTTTAATAAATAGAAGAATGGGTTCACATCACGCTGCGTTTTGGGCCTCCTCTCTTTCTCCCAAAGAAGATCGTGACACTCTGCTTTGTTGACACCACTCTCCAAAAAGCAAGTTCTGCAGCCTCTAGTTTTGTCTTATCTTGTTTATTGTCCAGTTGTGTGGTCGAGTGCTGCAAGGAAATAAATAGTTAACAGGTGCGTCAATATTTGGAAGACAAAATGTCATACATTCATCAAGTGCAGCATCTGGATGCACCTTATTAATCACATCAGACCAACAAATATTTTTTACATCATACACATGAGAGTTACAGCTAAATATGTTGTATGATCTCTTATACACTATTTTAGGCCCAGCTGTTGGAACTTTGGCTCTCCTGGATATAGCCACTATATTGTGATCACTGCATCCAATGGGTACGGATACAGCTTTAGAACAAAGCTCTACGGTATTAGTAAAAATGTGATCGATACATGTAGATGATCTTGTTCCTGTAGTGTTTGTAAACACCCTGGTAGGTTGATTAATAACCTGAACCAGATTACAGGCACTGGTTACAGTGAGAAGCTTCCTCTTGTAAAACACCCTGGTAGGTTGATTAATAACCTGAACCAGATTACAGGCACTGGTTATAGTGAGAAGCTTCCTCTTGTAAAACACCCTGGTAGGTTGATTAATAACCTGAACCAGATTACAGGAACTGGTTACAGTGAGAAGCTTCCTCTTGAGTGGACAGCTTGATGAAAACCAGTCAATATTCAGGTCCACGAGAAAGTAGACCTCTCTGTTTACATCACATACACTATCAAGCATTTCACACATATTATTTAGATACTGACTGTTAGCACTTGGTGGCTTATAGCAACACCCCAAAATAAAAGGCTTTAGATGTTTCAAGTGAACCTGCAACCACAACACTTCAATAACACTTAACATAAGATCTTCTCTAAGCAATACAGGGATATGACTCTGAATTTTTACAGCAAAAACTGTCCCGTAAGAATTTCTGTCTCTTCTATAGATTACATATCCTTGTATTGCTACTGATGTATCATCAAATGAATTATATCGGGTCGGCAGGTAGCCGAGTTGGGCCAGTAACAGAAAGGTTACTAGATTGAATCCCCGAGGTAAAGATCTGTCGTTCTGCTCCTGAACAAGGCAGTTAACCCACTGTTCCTAGGCCGTCATTGTAGATAAGAATTTGTGCTTAACTCACTTGCCTAGTTAAAATAAAGGTAAAGAAATATATGTGAGTCTGAGAAATGGCTAATATATGGATGTTAGCGAGTGATATATTTCATGAACCTTTTTTCTAAGTCTCTATTTTAATATATTAGTATATTAATATTTATTTTCAGCCCTTTCCTGGGTAGCTTATTAGAGATTTTGTGTATTTTTTTTTACCTTCATTTAACTCGGCAAGTCAGTTGAGAACAAATTCTTATTTACAATAACGGCCTACCCCAAACCTGGACGTGTGCAGCCCTATGGGATAGACATAATATGGAAAAAAGCAAAAATATATAAATTCAAATCAAATCATATTTTAAGCAGTATGTTAATCAATTGGTGTGTATGTGTGTGTGTGTGTGTGTGTGTGTGTGTGTGTGTGCTGCGGGGTTGAAGCTACGAACCCCTAGTCTAGGCTCTCTCATCCCTTTCTGGTTTCTGGGAGGGAGGGTGGACAATGAGCCTGTCATAGCGGATGTACGCAATGTCCCCACGTGCTCTGGCAGCTTTCATGGCTGGGATACGTTATTTCCTTTTCAGGAGCACAGCTTCAGGATAGTCCTCGCTGAGGAAAATATACGTTCCTCTAAAAATCTTGGGTCTTTCCAGAACAGCTACCTTGTCCTTGAACCTCAGGAAGTTGACCACTATTGGCCTGGGCCTGTCATCTGGGCCGGTGGTGGGTTTTTCAGTCCTGTGGGCGTGCTCCACCTCAATCTTTCTGTGATCCACCTTCAATTTCTCAGAGATAATTTCCCTCACTTTGTCCTCAGACTCCGTCCAGGTCTCACGTGGAGATTCTGCAATTGCGTCCACAACCATGTTGTTCCGCCTTGATTGTCCCTTAAGATAGTCTTGATTTATCTGTCATTGTTATCAAGGACTCACACACAGAACTGATGTCATCTCTCAATGACGTACAGATTGCTGTCATCTTGTCGGTCTCCTGTTTCAACTCATCGAGCTGACCCTGGGAGAACTGCAAACTGTTCTTCAGGTCCTGGACCTCTCTGGTCATGTCGTCCATTCTTTAAAAAGTTTAATCTACCAGAATTTGGACAAAACATTTCAAGCTATTTAATTGTTGTTGTAACGACTGCTTGTTGAACTATTTTTGTTTGGTTTGAACCCTCCTGTTGTGAATGTAGTTAATTTAATCTGATTGTCATAATGTTCCATGACTTTGTCCACACAGGGGATCTGAACACACACAATACATTTTGATGATTTTTATTACATTTCGGGTGTTTTATTTAACTTTTGTACACCTGTGGTGTTCCCGGTCAGAAATGACAGGTCATTAGAAATGAATGAGTGAGACAACAATTAGTGTATAAAACTGAGTTCAGGCACATTCATCAGATGGACACACTTCCTCTCCCAGACCACCACATGCATGTGTTTTTGAGTACCTCACTCCCCTTCTTGGCTTCCATGGCAACCCCCACGGGAACCTTTCCCCAATAGAATCTTTCCCCCACGGGAAACACACCTGTTGGCATTCTCACAAACAATCACAACATGGTTTCAATAATATATAGAACTTTTCTCGCAGCTCTGGTATATATAGATTTTTTGAGGCCTTACTCACAATTCATTCTGTGGCAGCACAATGACCAAACGATATATATTCACATTGCGTATTCCCTAGTGGCCTAGTTACAGTATTAAATTGTCTTGAAAAATCTATGGCAAGACTTGAAAAGGTCTGTCTAGAAAATGGTGATTCTAACATGTATTGACTCAGGGGGTGTAAATACTTACGTCAATTCAATATTTCCGTATTTCATTTGAAATAAATTTGCTAAAATTTCTCTAAAAACATGTTTTCACTTTGTCATTATGGGGTATTGTGTGTAGATGGGTGAGAAAAAAACTTTAAATTCAGGATGTAACACAAGATAATATGGAATAAGGCATTGTATGACTAATGTGGAATAAGGCAAGGGGTATGAATACTTTCTGAAGGCACTGTATATCTTCATCCTAGGCTCTACTCAGCTGTTTTCCCACCAACTGCCAAAGGGTTAATATTGATTGCTGTGACGTCATTGGCGAAGTCCTCTTCACCTAATATTCTAATGATATTGGTCCATGGAAGAGATAGAGTGCATGGCATGCTCCAGGCATTATGGGGGGGGGGGCACTGACCAAAACATGTTTACTACCTACCTTATTCTCAAAACATATTGCACTGATGTTCAGTATTATTCAACGGGTGGGTCTAATCCTGAATGCTGACTGGTTAAAACCGCATTCCAGCCGGTGTTTATTCGTCAAATTGACACAGGCTAAATCATCCATCTACACACAATACCCCATAATGACAAAGTGAAAACATGCCTATTTACTTTGTTCCATCTGACTGCGCAATCCACTGTCTCATCAGCCCAGCCAGGCAATTTATGAACTTGATCTCCACTATAAAAAGTATCTAGACATTATCTTACATTTCTTTTAGACTAACATTTAGTTTTCAACAGCTGAGATTTGTATAAACCGACATTTGCAAAAAAAATTGCAATATTGAAATTCAATCTCCAGCTGTCCCATAGTAAATGAACGTGTCGGTAGTCGGGACGACACAGTCAGGCAGGCAGCGTTTCTCAGCCAGTCAAAATCATGAATCAGCTGGCATCATTTTTATGGATATATACAAAACAAATGTCAATTGAAAAAAGGTCAAACGAAACGCAGCTCATTTGCAGTCTTTCCAGCCTCAGTTTGAAGTGATTGTGTAAGCGTAGATGTGTTGTTGGCTAGCTCCTCTGAACTACAGTGTCCTGACGAGTGAGCACATTTTCTATGCCAGGCAAAATCTCGCCTCATTAGTTATTGTTATGGATGAATCGCAAAAAATGTCACTAGAAAACAGCTTAAACAAATGCAAATGAAGCTACTTTGCTGTTATTCTGGTTGCACTTTTTGACGTGACTAAGTTAGCCGTAGTTGGCTATTTAGCAAGCAAGGGAAAAGAACGTTGCCAGCCAGTATGGCAATGGAACATTTTGAAGGAGCGACATGAAGAGCGATTGCCACCATCAAGATCAAGGCCATGTTAATTTACAAACATTGTTGAATGCTGCTTGTAGAAATACCATGAAAGAGCCAACATGATTCCTGGTTATCATGAGTAGAACCAACATGATTCCTGATCATCATGAATAGAGCCAACATGATTCCTGGTCATCATGAATAGAGCCAACATGATTCCTGGTCATCATGAATAGAACCAACATGATTCCTGGTCATCATGAATAGAGCCAACATGATTCCTGGTTATCATGAATAGAGCCAACATGATCCCTGGTCATCATGAATAGAGCCAACATGATTCCTGGTTATCATGAATGGAACCAACATGATTCCTGGTCATCATGAAAAGAACCAACATGATTCCTGGTCATCATGAATAGAGCCAACATGATTCCTAGTCATCATGAATAGAACCAACATGATTCCTGGTTATCATGAATGGAACCAACATGATTCCTGGTCATCACGAATAGAGGCAACATGATTCCTGGTCATCATGAATAGAGCCAACATGATTCCTGGTCATCATGAATAGAACCAACATGATTCCTGGTTATCATGAATAGAGCCAACATGATCCCTGGTCATCATGAATAGAGGCAACATGATTCCTGGTCATCATGAATAGAGCCAACATGATTCCTGGTCATCATGAATAGAGCCAATATGATTCCTGGTCACCATGAATAGAGGCAACATGATTCCTGGTCATCATGAATAGAACCAACATGATTCCTGATCATCATGAGTAGAACCAATATGATTCCTGATCATCATGAATAGAACCAACATGATTCCTGGTCATCACGAATAGAGGCAACATGATTCCTGGTCATCATGAATAGAGCCAACATGATTCCTGGTCATCATGAATAGAACCAACATGATTCCTGGTCATCACGAATAGAGGCAACATGATTCCTGGTCATCATGAATAGAGCCAACATGATTCCTGGTCATCATGAATAGAGCCAACATGATTCCTGGTTATCATGAATAGAGCCAACATGATCCCTCGTCATCATGAATAGAGCCAACATGATTCCTGGTTATCATGAATAGAGCCAACATGATCCCTGGTCATCATGAATAGAGGCTACATGATTCCTGGTCATCATGAATAGAGCCAACATGATTCCTGGTTATCATGAATAGAGGCAACATGATTCCTGGTCATCATGAATAGAGGCAACATGATTCCTGATCAACATGAATAGAACCAACATGATTCCTGGTTATCATGAATAGAACCAACATGATTCCTGGTCATCATGAATAGAGCCAATATGATTCCTGATCATCATGAATAGAGCCAACATGATTCCTGATCATCATGAATAGAGGCAACATGATTCCTGGTCATCATGAATAGAGGCAACATGATTCCTGATCATCATGAATAGAACCAACATGATTCCTGGTTATCATGAATAGAGCCAACATGATTCCTGGTCATCATGAATAGAACCAACATGATTCCTGGTCATCATGAATAGAACCAACATGATTCCTGGTCATCATGAATAGAGCCAACATGATTCCTGGTCATCATGAATAGAGCCAACATGATTCCTGGTCATCATGAATAGAGCCAACATGATTCCTGGTCATCATGAATAGAACCAACATGATTCCTGGTCTTCATGAATAGAGCCAACATGATTCCTGGTCATCATGAATAGAACCAACATGATTCCTGGTCATCATGAATAGAGCCAATATGATTCCTGGTTATCATGAGTAGAACCAACATGATTCCTGATCATCATGAATAGAGCCAACATGATTCCTGGTTATCATGAATAGAGCCAACATGATTCCTGGTCATCATGAATAGAACCAACATGATTCCTGGTCATCATGAATAGAACCAACATGATTCCTGGTCATCATGAATAGAGACAACATGATTCCTGGTTATCATGAATAGAGCCAACATGATCCCTGGTCATCATGAATAGAGCCAACATGATTCCTGGTTATCATGAATGGAACCAACATGATTCCTGGTCATCATGAATAGAACCAACATGATTCCTGGTCATCATGAATAGAGCCAACATGATTCCTGGTCATCATGAATAGAACCAACATGATTCCTGGTTATCATGAATAGAGCCAACATGATCCCTGGTCATCATGAATAGAGGCAACATGATTCCTGGTCATCATGAATAGAGCCAACATGATTCCTGGTCATCATGAATAGAGCAAATATGATTCCTGGTCACCATGAATAGAGGCAACATGATTCCTGGTCATCATGAATAGAACCAACATGATTCCTGATCATCATGAGTAGAACCAATATGATTCCTGATCATCATGAATAGAACCAACATGATTCCTGGTCATCACGAATAGAGGCAACATGATTCCTGGTCATCATGAATAGAACCAACATGATTCCTGGTCATCACGAATAGAGGCAACATGATTCCTGGTCATCATGAATAGAGCCAACATGATTCCTGGTCATCATGAATAGAGCCAACATGATTCCTGGTTATCATGAATAGAGCCAACATGATCCCTGGTCATCATGAATAGAGCCAACATGATTCCTGGTTATCATGAATAGAGCCAACATGATCCCTGGTCATCATGAATAGAGCCTACATGATTCCTGGTCATCATGAATAGAGCCAACATGATTCCTGGTTATCATGAATAGAGGCAACATGATTCCTGGTCATCATGAATAGAGGCAACATGATTCCTGATCAACATGAATAGAACCAACATGATTCCTGGTTATCATGAATAGAACCAACATGATTCCTGGTCATCATGAATAGAGCCAATATGATTCCTGATCATCATGAATAGAGCCAACATGATTCCTGATCATCATGAATAGAGGCAACATGATTCCTGGTCATCATGAATAGAGGCAACATGATTCCTGATCATCATGAATAGAACCAACATGATTCCTGGTTATCATGAATAGAGCCAACATGATTCCTGGTCATCATGAATAGAACCAACATGATTCCTGGTCATCATGAATAGAACCAACATGATTCCTGGTCATCATGAATAGAGCCAACATGATTCCTAGTCATCATGAATAGAGCCAACATGATTCCTGGTCATCATGAATAGAGCCAACATGATTCCTGGTCATCATGAATAGAACCAACATGATTCCTGGTCTTCATGAATAGAGCCAACATGATTCCTGGTCATCATGAATAGAGCCAACATGATTCCTGGTCATCATGAATAGAACCAACATGATTCCTGGTCATCATGAATTGAACCAACATGATTCCTGGTCATCATGAATAGAGCCAACATGATTCCTGGTCATCATGAATAGAGCCAACATGATTCCTGGTCATCATGAATAGAGCCAACATGATTCCTTGTCATCATGAATAGAGCCAACATGATTCCTGGTCATCATGAATAGAGCCAACATGATTCCTGGTCTTCATGAATAGAGCCAACATGATTCCTGGTCTTCATGAATAGAACCAACATGATTCCTGGTTATCATGAATAGAACCAACATGATTCCTGGTCATCATGAATAGAACCAACATGATTCCTGGTCATCATGAATAGAGCCAACATGATTCCTGGTTATCATGAATAGAACCAACATGATCCCTGGTCATCATGAATAGAACCAACATGATTCCTGGTCTTCATGAATAGAACCAACATGATTCCTGGTTATCATGAATAGAACCAACATGATTCCTGGTTATCATGAATAGAACCAACATGATTCCTGGTCATCATGAATAGAACCAACATGATTCCTGGTCATCATGAATAGAGCCAACATGATTCCTGGTTATCATGAATAGAACCAACATAATTCCTGGTCATCATGAATAGAACCAACATGATTCCTGGTCATCATGAATAGAACCAACATGATTCCTGGTCATCATGAATAGAACCAACATGATTCCTGGTCTTATTGAATAGAACCAACATGATTCCTGGTCATCATGAATAGAGCCAACATGATTCCTGGTTATCATGAATAGAGCCAACATGATTCCTGGTCATCATGAATAGAACCAACATGATTCCTGGTCATCATGAATAGAACCAACATGATTCCTGGTCATCATGAATAGAGCCAACATGATTCCTGGTTATCATGAATAGAGCCAACATGATCCCTGGTCATCATGAATAGAGCCAACATGATTCCTGGTTATCATGAATGGAACCAACATGATTCCTGGTCATCATGAATAGAACCAACATGATTCCTGGTCATCATGAATAGAGCCAACATGATTCCTGGTCATCATGAATAGAACCAACATGATTCCTGGTTATCATGAATAGAGCCAACATGATCCCTGGTCATCATGAATAGAGGCAACATGATTCCTGGTCATCATGAATAGAGCCAACATGATTCCTGGTCATCATGAATAGAGCCAATATGATTCCTGGTCACCATGAATAGAGGCAACATGATTCCTGGTCATCATGAATAGAACCAACATGATTCCTGATCATCATGAGTTGAACCAATATGATTCCTGATCATCATGAATAGAACCAACATGATTCCTGGTCATCACGAATAGAGGCAACATGATTCCTGGTCATCATGAATAGAGCCAACATGATTCCTGGTCATCATGAATAGAACCAACATGATTCCTGGTCATCACGAATAGAGGCAACATGATTCCTGGTCATCATGAATAGAGCCAACATGATTCCTGGTCATCATGAATAGAGCCAACATGATTCCTGGTCATCATGAATATAGCCAACATGATTCCTGGTCATCATGAATAGAGCCAACATGATTCCTGGTCATCATGAATATAGCCAACATGATTCCTGGTCATCATGAATAGAACCAACATGATTCCTGGTCATCATGAATTGAACCAACATGATTCCTGGTCATCATGAATAGAGCCAACATGATTCCTGGTCATCATGAATAGAGCCAACATGATTCCTGGTCATCATGAATAGAGCCAACATGATTCCTGGTCATCATGAATAGAGCCACCATGATTCCTGGTCATCATGAATAGAGCCAACATGATTCCTGGTCTTCATGAATAGAGCCAACATGATTCCTGGTCTTCATGAATAGAACCAACATGATTCCTGGTTATCATGAATAGAACCAACATGATTCCTGGTCATCATGAATAGAACCAACATGATTCCTGGTCTTCATGAATAGAACCAACATGATTCCTGGTCTTCATGAATAGAACCAACATGATTCCTGGTTATCATGAATAGAACCAACATGATTCCTGGTTATCATGAATAGAACCAACATGATTCCTGGTCATCATGAATAGAACCAACATGATTCCTGGTCATCATGAATAGAGCCAACATGATTCCTGGTTATCATGAATAGAACCAACATGATTCCTGGTCATCATGCATAGAACCAACATGATTCCTGGTCATCATGAATAGAACCAACATGATTCCTGGTCATCATGAATAGAACCAACATGATTCCTGGTCTTATTGAATAGAACCAACATGATTCCTGATCATCATGAATAGAGCCAACATGATTCCTGGTCATCATGAATAGAGCCAACATGATTCCTGGTCATCATGAATAGAACCAACATGATTCCTGGTCTTATTGAATAGAACCAACATGATTCCTGGTCATCATGAATAGAGCCAACATGATTCCTGGTCATCATGAATAGAACCAACATGATTCCTGGTCTTATTGAACAGAACCAACATGATTCCTGGTCATCATGAATAGAACCAACATGATTCCTGGTCATCATGAATTGAACCAACATGATTCCTGGTCTTCATGAATAGAGCCAACATGATTCCTGGTCATCATGAATAGAGCCAACATGATTCCTGGTCATCATGAATAGAACCAACATGATTCCTGGTCATCATGAATAGAGCCAACATGATTCCTGATCATCATGAATAGAGCCAACATGATTCCTGGTCATCATGAATAGAACCAACATGATTCCTGGTCATCATGAATAGAACCAACATGATTCCTGGTCATCATGAATAGAACCAACATGATTCCTGGTCATCATGAATAGAACCAACATGATTCCTGGTCATCATGAATAGAGCCAACATGATTCCTGGTCATCATGAATAGAGCCAACATGATTCCTGATCATCATGAATAGAGCCAACATGATTCCTGGTCATCATGAATAGAGCCAACATGATTCCTGGTCATCATGAATAGAGCCACCATGATTCCTTGGCGAGGTGCCCAACTCGACAGAAAACATGTCTCCCTCCTGCAGGTGGTAATTTTTGTTGCTTTGCCCACCAAGCAAGGAGTTTCTGTATGGAGGTCAAAGGGAGTTTTGAATTTTGTCAACAAAAAAATGTATGGCTAATTTGCTTCGTGGGGTTTATTTGATCTAATATAAATTTCATAATGCTTAAGTGTTTCGAATGTACTGATAAGTAGGACATGTGACATCCCGGCAACTCTGAGAAAAAACACTTTATATCGGAGTGGTTTCGAGATGGCTATGCATATTCATTTCACGAGGCTAGTAGCATAGCATCTCTCTCCATGGAAAACAGACGGTTGATACCAACAACCCTCATCGAATTTTCAGAAAAAGATTACAATAATGAGATGTATCTACCAATCCAAAGAAAGGATAGGCGAGAGCTAGACAGCCCGCCGTGCCGCTTTGTGGACAACTACTCGAATTGTTATGGCGTGTATCTTGTCAGTACATCCATAATCTTTGGTTCAGTTCAGAGCTGAAGAGACAATTATATCTCCTGAAGACCAGAACATAATGCGCTCAAAATGGCACCCTATTCCCTATATAGTGCACTACTTTAGACCAGAACCCTATGGCACTCTAAACCCTACATAGTGCACTACTTTACACCAGGACCCATAGCACCCTATTCCCTATATAGTGCACTACTTTAGACCCGAGCCCTATGGCACCCTAAACCCTACATAGTGCAGTACTTTAGACCAGGACCCATAGCAGCCAAGCTCTGGTAGCTCGCTGTGATTAGTGGTTAGTACTCTGCATTGTGGCTGCAGCAACCCCGGTTCAAATCCGGGTCACGGCATTGCGATAGGGTACACAAAATGCTCTTTTCAGATGTGTTTGAAATAAGATGTGATTATTACATAGAAAGATTCTCACATAGTGGGTTGTATCTAAATATTGAACTATCGAACTAGCCCTGTGACTGAGAGAGAGAGCTATTATAATGACCTCACTATCTAACTAACTAACTAAATACCTATCTAACTATCTATCTAACTAACTAAATACCTATCTATCTAACTATCTATCTAACTAACTAAATACCTATCTATCTAACTAACTAACTAAATACCTATCTATCTAACTAAATACCTAACTAACTAACACACCATGTGACTGAGAGAGAGAGCTGTTATAATGACAGCATTAACTAACTAACTAACTAACTATCTAACTAAATACCTAACTATCTATCTAACTAACTAAATACCTATCTAACTAACACACCCTTTGACTGAGAGAGAGAGCTGTTATACTACCTAACTAACCCACCCTGTGACAGAGAGAGAGCTGGTATACTACCTAACTAACCCACCCTGTGACAGAGAGAGAGCTGTTATACTACCTAACTAACCCACCCTGTGACAGAGAGAGAGCTGTTATACTACCTAACTAACCCACCCTGTGACAGAGAGAGAGCTGTTATACTACCTAACTAACCCACCCTGTGACAGAGAGAGAGCTGTTATACTACCTAACTAACCCACCCTGTGACAGAGAGAGAGCTGTTATACTACCTAACTAACCCACCCTGTGACAGAGAGAGAGCTGTTATACTACCTAACTAACCCACCCTGTGACAGAGAGAGAGCTGGTATACTACCTAACTAACCCACCCTGTGACAGAGAGAGAGCTGGTATACTACCTAACTAACCCACCCTGTGACAGAGAGAGAGCTGTTATACTACCTAACTAACCCACCCTGTGACAGAGAGAGAGCTGTTATACTACCTAACTAACCCACCCTGTGACAGAGAGAGAGCTGTTATACTACCTAACTAACCCACCCTGTGACAGAGAGAGAGCTGTTATACTACCTAACTAACCCACCCTGTGACAGAGAGAGAGCTGTTATACTACCTAACTAACCCACCCTGTGACAGAGAGAGAGCTGGTATACTACCTAACTAACCCACCCTGTGACAGAGAGAGAGCTGTTATACTACCTAACTAACCCACCCTGTGACAGAGAGAGAGCTGTTATACTACCTAACTAACCCACCCTGTGACAGAGAGAGAGCTGTTATACTACCTAACTAACCCACCCTGTGACAGAGAGAGAGCTGTTATACTACCTAACTAACCCACCCTGTGACAGAGAGAGAGCTGGTATACTACCTAACTAACCCACCCTGTGACAGAGAGAGAGCTGTTATACTACCTAACTAACCCACCCTGTGACAGAGAGAGAGCTGTTATACTACCTAACTAACCCACCCTGTGACAGAGATAGAGTAAGGCAGACATGATATAATAAACATGAGAAACAGATATATAAACCCTCATAGTGACACAGACTGTATCCTGAACCGTGGTTTATCTCAAGCTCTATGTAAATCTGTGAAGTGTGTAACACACAGTGTGACAGTTGAACTATAGTCCTTAGCCAATCAGTGACAATGGATTGTTAATGACTTAACTCTGCCTCTGGTTGGAACGTCTGTAAAACAGCCTCTGTCTGCTCATGCCATCTAAAACTGTCCTTCCTCTTCATTTGATCATAATAAACTGTTAAAGTCTGTCAATGATCACTGCCTCAAGGATTTGGTGCAGGCTTTGCAAATGTACTGTAGCGAGTGTACCCTAGTATCCCCAGAAGGATTTTTTTTGTTGACTGGCTCCAACTCCCTCTGACCCTTTAAGTGGCACAGTAAATCACCTGACCTTTACTAACCTGCTGATCACTTTGTCCTTTGAGGAAGTAGTTTCAGGTCAGAGAAGTAAACCATAACTTAACATGTTATCAGTTATCTCTCTTCTCCTCAGGTCATATTCCCTACACCTGGAGAGAGACCCTCCTGTAGGTTTTAACTCCAACCCTGTTCCTGGAGAGCTACCCTCCTGTAGGTTTTAACTCCAACCCTGTTCCTGGAGAGAGACCCTCCTGTAGGTTTTAACTCCAACCCTGTTCCTGGAGAGAGACCCTCCTGTAGGTTTTAACTCCAACCCTGTTCCTGGAGAGAGACCCTCCTGTAGGTTTTAACTCCAACCCCGTTCCTGGAGAGAGACCCTCCTGTAGGTATTAACTCCAACCCTGTTCCTGGAGAGAAACCCTCCTGTAGGTTTTAACTCCAACCCTGTTCCTGGAGAGAGACCCTCCTGTAGGTTTTAACTCCAACCCTCCTGTAGGTTTTAACTCCAACCCTGTTCCTGGAGAGAGACCCTCCTGTAGGTTTTAACCCCAACCCTGTTCCTGGAGAGACACCCTTCTGTAGTTTTTAACTTCAACCTCAGTTACCTAACCTGGCTCAGCACAGTTACCTAACCTGGTTCAGCACAGTTACCTAACTTGGTTCAGCACAGTTACCTAACCTGGTTCAGCTCAGTTACCTAACCTGGTTCAGCACAGTTACCTAACCTGGTCAAACACAGTTACCTAACCTGGTTCAGCACAGTTACCTAACATGGTTCAGCACAGTTACCTAACCTGGTTCAGCACAGTTAACTAACCTGGTTCAGCACAGTTACCAAACCTGGTTCAGCACAGTTACCTAACCTGGTTGTCCTCAGTTACCTAAACTGGTTCAGCACAGTTACCTAACCTGGTTCAGCTCGGTTACCTAACCTGGTTCTCCTCAGTTACCTAACCTGGTTCAGCACAGTTACCTAACCTGCTTCAGCACAGTTACCTAACCTGGTTCAGCTCAGTTACCTAACCTGGTTCAGCACAGTTACCTAACCTGGTTCAGCACAGTTACCTAGCCTGGTTCAGCACAGTTACCTAAACTGGTCAAACACAGTTACCTAACCTGGTTCAGCACAGTTACCTAACCTGGTTCAGCACAGTTACCTAACCTGGTTAAGCACAGTTAACTAACCAGGTTCAGCACAGTTACCTAACCTGGTTCAGATCGGTTACCATACCTGGTTCAGCACAGTTACCTAACCTGGTTGTCCTCAGTTACCTAACCTGGTTCAGCACAGTTACCTAACCTGGTTCAGCTCGGTTACCTAACCTGTTTTTCCTCAGTAACCTAACCTGGTTCAGCTCAGTTACCTAACCTGGTTCAGCACAGGTACCTAACCTGGTTCTCCTCAGTTACCTAACCTGGTTCAGCACAGTTACCTAACCTGGTTCTCCTCAGTTACCTAACCTGGTTCAGCACAGTTACCTCAGCTGGTTCAGCACAGTTACCTCAGCTGGTTCAGCACAGTTACCTAACCTGGTTCAGCTCAGTTACCTAACATGTTTCAGCACAGTTACCTAACATGGTTCAGCACAGTTACCTAATCTGGTTCAGCACAGTTACCTAACCTGGTTCAGCACAGTTACCTAAACTGGTCAAACACAGTTACCTAACCTGGTTCAGCACAGTTACCTAACCTGGTTCAGCACAGTTACCTAACCTGGTTCAGCTCGGTTACCTAACCTGGTTCAGATCGGTTACCATACCTGGTTCAGCACAGTTACCTAACCTGGTTCAGCACAGTTACCTAACCTGGTTCAGCACAGTTACCTAACCTGGTTCAGCACAGTTACCTAACCTGGTTCAGATCGGTTACCATACCTGGTTCAGCACAGTTACCTAACCTGGTTGTCCTCAGTTAACTAACCTGGTTCAGCACAGTTACCTAACCTGGTTCAGCTCGGTTACCTAACCTGGTTCTCCTCAGTTACCTAACCTGGTTCAGCACAGTTACCTAACCTGGTTCTCCTCAGTTACCTAACCTGGTTTAGCACAGTTACCTAACCTGGTTTAGCACAGTTACCTAACCTGGTTTAGCACAGTTACCTAACCTGGTTCAGCTCGGTTACCTAACCTGTTTCTCCTCAGTAACCTAACCTGGTTCAGCTCAGTTACCTAACCTGGTTCAGCACAGTTACCTAACCTGGTTCTCCTCAGTTACCTAACCTGGTTTAGCACAGTTACCTAACCTGGTTCAGCTCGGTTACCTAACCTGGTTCACCTCAGTTACCTAACCTGGTTCAGCACAGTTACCTAACCTGGTTCAGCACAGTTACCTAACTTGGTTCAGCTCAGATACCTAACCTGGTTCAGCACAGTTACCTAACCTGGTTCAGCTCAGTTACCTAACCTGGTTTAGCACAGTTACCTAACCTGGTTCAGCTCGGTTACCTAACCTGGTTCACCTCAGTTACCTAACCTGGTTCAGCACAGTTACCTAACCTGGTTCACCTCAGTTACCTAACCTGGTTCAGCTCGGTTACCTAACCTGGTTCACCTCAGTTACCTAACCTGGTTTAGCACAGTTACCTAACCTGGTTCAGCTCGGTTACCTAACCTGGTTCACCTCAGTTACCTAACCTGGTTCAGCACAGTTACCTAACCTGGTTCAGCTCGGTTACCTAACCTGGTTCACCTCAGTTACCTAACCTGGTTCAGCTCGGTTACCTAACCTGGTTCACCTCAGTTACCTAACCTGGTTTAGCACAGTTACCTAACCTGGTTCAGCTCGGTTACCTAACCTGGTTCAGCTCGGTTACCTAACCTGGTTCACCTCAGTTACCTAACCTGGTTCAGTACGGTTACCTAACCTGGTTCAGCTCGGTTACCTAACCTGGTTCACCTCAGTTACCTAACCTGGTTCAGCTCGGTTACCTAACCTGGTTCACCTCAGTTACCTAACCTGGTTCAGCTCAGTTACCTAACCTGGTTCAGCACAGTTACCTAACCTGGTTCAGCACAGTTACCTAACCTGGTTCAGCTTATCAACCAGCTAATAAACAATGCAGATGCTAGAATCAGGTGAGCTAGATTAGGGTTGGATAGGGTTGCAAAAGTCCTGGAAATTTCCTAAATTTCCCAATTTTTTCAGAAATCCTGGTTGGAGGATTGCAGATGTTCTGCTTACTCCCTCCTGATTCCAGGAGACCACCGACCGGGAGTTTTTTTTAAACTTGGGAATTTTAGGAAAGTTACCGGAATTTTGCAATCTTAGAGTTGGAGTGAAAACCTACTGGACGGTAGCTATCCAGGAACAAGGTTGGAGTGTAAACCTACTGGACGGTAGCTCTCCAGGAACAAGGTTGGAGTGTAAACCTACTGGACGGTATCTCTCCAGGAACAAGGTTGGAGTGAAAACCTACTGGACGGTAGCTCTCCAGGAACAAGGTTGGAGTGTAAACCTACTGGACGGTAGCTCTCCAGGAACAAGGTTGGAGTGTAAACCTACTGGACGGTAGCTCTCCAGGAACAAGGTTGGAGAGCCCTGTCTTTCACACAAATATTTATCTTTCTAACAGGCCTCAGCGCTGTGGTAATTTTCCAAAAAGTTATTGCTTACAGGAATACGCTTTGTTTAGTTGAAAACAGCCGGTGTTGGTCCCTGAAAGGCCCAGTCTGCTTTTCCCTCAAGTAGTTTGGAACTCTTATGGCTACTCAGGCTGACTCCTTGATGCACTCTATTGTCTTTGTAGTGTACTACTCTTAACCAGGGCCCTTAGACATCTGGTCATAGTGCACTTATTAGGACATAGGTTGCCCAGATAAATATACTCTGAACCAATGCAGCTGGGACCATGCAGCTAGGATCAGAGTTGGGACCATGCAGCTGGGTTCTGGCAGGGGATCTATCAGGAGTACTATTCAACACTCCCACACTACATTAACACACTGTAATTTCTCTAACTGAGAGACCCCATTCACACACTGTGATTTATCTAACTGGGAGACCCCATTCACACACTGTAATTTATCTGAGAGACCCGATTCACACACTGTAATTTCTCTAACTGAGAGACCCCATTCACACACTGTGATTTATCTAACTGGGAGACCCCATAACACACACTGTGATTTCTCTAACTGAGAGACCCCATTCACACACTGTAATTTCTCTAACTGAGAGACCCCATTCACACACTGTGATTTCTCTAACTGAGAGACCCCATTCACACACTGTGATTTCTCTAACTGAGAGACCCCATTCACACACTGTGATTTATCTAACTGGGAGACCCCATATCACACACTGTGATTTCTCTAACTGAGAGACCCCATTCACACACTGTGATTTATCTAACTGGGAGACCCCATTCACACACTGTGATGTATCTAACTGAGAGACCCCATTCACACACTGTGATTTCTCTAACTGAGAGACCCCATTCACACACTGTGATTTATCTAACTGAGAGACCCCATTCACACACTGTGATGTATCTAACTGGGAGACCCCATTCACACACTGTGATTTATCTAACTGGGAGACCCCATTCACACACTGTGATGTATCTAACTGAGAGACCCCATTCACACACTGTGATTTCTCTAACTGAGAGACCCCATTCACACACTGTGATTTATCTAACTGAGAGACCCCATTCACACACTGTGATTTATCTAACTGGGAGACCCCATTCACACACTGTAATTTCTCTAACTGAGAGACCCCATTCACACACTGTGATTTATCTAACTGAGAGACCCCATTCACACACTGTGATTTCTCTAACTGAGAGACCCCATTCACACACTGTGATTTATCTAACTGGGAGACCCCATTCACACACTGTGATTTATCTAACTGAGAGACCCCATTCACACACTGTGATTTATCTAACTGGGAGACCCCATTCACACACTGTGATTTATCTAACTGGGAGACCCCATTCACACACTGTGATTTATCTAACTGGGAGACCCCATAACACACACTGTGATTTATCTAACTGGGAGACCCCATAACACACACTGTGATTTATCTAACTGGGAGACCCCATTCACACACTGTGATTTCTCTAACTGGGAGACCCCATAACACACACAGTGATTTCTCTAACTGGGAGACCCCATAACACACACAGTGATTTATCTAACTGGGAGACCCCATAACACACAGATATGTAGATTTATCTAACTGGGAGACCCCATAACACTGGGACAATGCAGCTGCATGCAGAGTTTAGACGTGGTAATGTGAGATTTGTTTTGATGTGTTTTCCCGTAAAACAGCCACATCCCTGGCCTGTCCTCCTCCTTATAATCAGGGTGGTATAAAAGGCTTTATGAAACCCATAAATGTTGTTAGATCTTTGCGTTCAGGCAGCTCTTTAGACGACCCAGGCTACAATTAGAGACAGCAGCGACTGAAAGGTGGTCAGGAGGTCATTAGGTGCATGCAAAACACAAACAATGGATTTAACATGCTCTGCCTCAGAGCCGTATGAAATGGCAGTGAAACAGTCACGTCTGCTCCCGCTCTTCCCTGCCTCTGGCGCTTGAGGGCGCCAGATTACCCTGCATCACACGCTCCTGCCATCTATCACCCACACCTGCCTTCCCTCGTCACTTGCATCAGCATTATTTTTTCGTCCCACCTGGACTCACTAATCTCCTGTTAATTTCCTCCCCTATAATTGTCAGTTCCCCAGCTTCTGTTCCCCGCTGCTTCATTGTATTGTTTTCCTCTTTAGTGTGTCTTTGACGCTGTTCCTGTCTCGTGTCTGTCCGTTCTTTATTAAATGTTTAACCTGCTTTGTCTCTCCAGCGTCATTCCGCGTGACAGAAACTACACAACTATTTCTCACATCGCGCACTACTTTTTAACCTGAGCCCTATTGGGTATTGGGTTACTCCCTGAGCCCTGTTGGGTATTGGGTTACTCCCTGAGCCCTGTTGGGTATTGGGTTACTTCCTGAGCCCTGTTGGGTATTGTGTTACTCCCTGAGCCCTGTTGGGTATTGGGTTACTCCCTGAGCCCTGTTGGGTATTGGGTTACTCCCTGAGCCCTGTTGGGTATTGGGTTACTCCCTGAGCCCTGTTGGGTATTGGGTTACTCCCTGAGCCCTGTTGGGTATTGGGTTACTTCCTGAGCCCTGTTGGGTATTGTGTTACTCCCTGAGCCCTGTTAGGTATTGGGTTACTCCCTGAGCCCTGTTGGGTATTGGGTTTCTCCTTGGGATGTAGTCACCATGGTACGTCTACACTATGACGCTAAGCATTCTGGGCCAGGGGTCGCCAGGGCTTTCTCATTGTGTATACTTTCACTGAGTGATGAGTTGAAGGAAAGAGCACACATGGAGCCCGTTACAGAGTCTGGAGGGACATGGTGTTGGAACAGAGCCTGTTAGAGAGTCTGGAGGGACATGGTGTTGGAACAGAGCCTGTTAGAGAGTCTGGAGGGACATGGTGTTGGAACAGAGCCTGTTAGAGAGTCTGGAGGGACATGGTGTTGGATCAGAGCCTGTTAGAGAGTCTGGAGGGACATAGTGTTGGAACAGAGCCTGTTAGAGAGTCTGGAGGGACATGGTGTTGGAACAGAGCCTGTTAGAGAGTCTGGAGGGACATGGTGTTGGATCAGAGCCTGTTAGAGAGTCTGGAGGGACACAGTGTTGGAACAGAGCCTGTTAGAGAGTCTGGAGGGACATGGTGCTGGAACAGAGCCTGTTATAGAGTCTGGAGGGACATGGTGTTGGAACAGAGCCTGTTATAGAGTCTGGAGGGACATGGTGTTGGAACAGAGCCTGTTATAGAGTCTGGAGGGACACGGTGCTCTGTCAAAAGTAGTGCACTAAATAGGGAGAAGGGTGTCATTTGGAATGTAGCAATATTTACATACTTAACTGTGTGTTTCTGCAAGTGAAAGAAAAGTGATGTAGTGTTTCTGTAATTGAGATGGAGAGAGGTGACTAGGTTGGTCTCTTAAATAAAGAAGCATAGCAGGATTTTCCAGCATACAGTGCCTTTGCAAAGTATTCAGACCCCTTGACTTTTTTCACATGTTGTTAGGTTACAGACTTATTAGGGCTAGGCGTCCCGACAGCGGGACACCTTTCGACAACTTCCGGTGAAATTAGAGGGCGCGCAATTCAAATAAATAATCATACAAATTATGGATATTAAACATCTAGGTACATACAACTGTCATATATTGGTTAAAAGCTTAAATTCTTGTTCATCTAACTGCATTCTCCGATTTACAATAGGCTTTACAGCAAAAGCATACCATGCGATTGTTTGAGGACGTCGCCCCACATCAACATATTTTTCCACCTTCACAGGCTTCATAAAATTACAAATAGCGATTAAATATTCACTTACTTTTTGAAAGTCTTCCTCTGATTTGCAATCCAAAGGGTCCCAGCTACAACATGCATGGTCGTTTTGTTAGATAAAATCCTTCTTTATATCCAAAAAGTCTCTTTAGTTGGCGCCATCAATTTGAGTAATCCACTCATTCAACATGCAGAGAAAGGAATCCAAAACTCTACCGCTAAACTTTGTTAAAACAAGTCAAACTACGTTTATATTTAATCCTCAGATACTCTATATATTATATTAATATATATATTATATATTAATTTAACATTTCTACAAACGTCAAAAGTGTTTTCTATCCAATGGTACCAATTATATGCATATCCTGGCTTCTGGGCCTGAGTAACAGGCAGTTTACTTTGGGCACGTCAGTCAGGCGGAAATTCCGAAAAAAGGACCCTAGCCTGAAGAAGTTTAAAGTTGTTTTCCCCTCATCAATCTACAAACAATACCCCATAATGACAAAGCAAAAGCATGTTTTTAGAAATGTTTGCTAATTTTGTATTTAAAAAAAACTGAAATATCACATTTATAAAGGTATTCAGACCCTTTACTCAGTACTTTGTTGAAGCACCTTTGACAGTGATTACAGCCTCAAGACTTCTGGAGTATGACGCTACAAGCTTGGCACACCTGTATTTGGGGAGTTTCTCCCATTCTTCTCTGCATATCCTCTCAAGCTCTGTCAGGTTGGATGGGGAGTGTTGCTGCACAGCTATTTTCAGGTCTCTCCAGAGACGTTCGATTGGGTTCAAGTCCGGGCTCTTGCTGGGACACTCAAGGACATTCAGAGAATTGTCCCGAAGCAACTCCTGCATTTTCTTGGCTGTGTGCTTAGGGTCGTTGTCCTGTTGGAAGGTGAACCTTCGCCCCAGTCTTGAGGTCCTGAGCGTTCTGGGGCAAGTTTTCATCAAGGATCTCTCTGTACTTAGCTCCGTTAATCTTTTTGACTAGTCTACCAGTCCCTGCGGATTGAAAAACATCCCCACAGCATGATGCTGCCACCACCATGCTTCAACGTAGGGACGGTGCCAGGTTTCCTACAGATGTGATGCTGCCACCACCATGCTTCACCGTAGGGACGGTGCCAGGTTTCCTACAGACGTGATGCTGCTACCACCATACTGCAACGTAGGGACGGTGCCAGGTTTCCTACAGATGTGACGCTTGGCATTCAGGCCAAAGAGTTCAATCTTGGTTTCATCAGACCAGAGAATCTTGTTTCTTATGGTCTGAGAGTCTTTAGGTGCCTTTTGGCAAACTCCAAGCGGGCTGTCATTTGGAATGACACCCTCCTCAGAAAAGCGGGCTGTCATGTGCCTTTTACTGAGGAGCGGCTTCCATCTGGCCACTCCATCATAAAGGCCTGTTTGGTGGAGTGCTGCAGAGATGGTTGTCCTTCTGGAAGGTTCTCCCATCTCCACAGAGGAACTCTAGAGTTCTGTCAGACTGACCATCGGGTTCTTGGTCACCTCCCTGACCAAGGCCCTTCTTCCCCGATTGCTCAGTTTGGACAGCCGGCCATCTTATGGGAAGAGTCATGGTGGTTCCAAACCTCTTCCATTTAAGAATGATGGAGGTCACTGCGTTCTTGGTGACCTTCAATACTGCAGAAATGTTTTGGTACCCTTCCCCAGATCTGTGCCTTGACACAATCCTGTCTCGGAGCTCTACGGACAATTCCTTTGACCTCATGGCTTGGTTTTTGCTCTGACATGCACTGTCAACTGTGGGACCTTATATAGACAGGTGTGTGCCTTTCCAAATCATGTCCAATCAATTGAATTTACCACAGGTGGACTCCAATCAAGTTGTAGAAACATCTCAAGGATGATCAATGGAACCTGAGCTCAATTTCGAGTCACATAACAAAGGGTCTGAATACTTATGTAAATGTGACCCGATTCAGGAAATGGAAATTATGTCACAAGTCACAACTTTTTATCAAAAAAGCGTTTTTTGCCCTTAATAGCAAACTTGTATGCCATCTGTAAATACGAATACAATTGTTAAATTACGGGCCTTGTTGGTTAAGCAACAGAAAAAGCTTGCAACCTTCTCACTAGCCATGATTGGCTGAGATAATGAGTGGGCTGGATATGCCGAGAAAGGATTTCGGATTGGTCTGCCATATTGAAGGCGTCTGTCTATTTGAGCTCGTCAGTCTGTCCTGTTGAACACGGTGTTTTTAAAATATATCATGTAGTGAAGCTGCATAAGTGTTGCTCTCCACTTTCTGGAGGATCAAGTGTTGAAATCAGTGGAATTAGAGTGTGACAGCTAAAGAGATGGAGAAAACACCTGTCTGTGGATTACATCTTCAAAAGTAAGGGCAACCGTGGTGTAGCTTTCCTGACAGGGAGACGTGTCCATGATGCATGACGATGTATATAGGTAAGATTTTCAGATATTACACGTTTCTAATTTTGTTTCTAAACCACATAAAGTGGTTTAATTTCAAGCTAAAGTATACTGTTAGCTAGCTAGCAACGATTAGCTGGCTAGCTTCCTAGCTGACGTTATTATTTGTTTCCCAGAGTCGTTTGCTTTTCTAGTTAGACCCTAATGTTAGCTAGTTAACATTGAACCTGGTTGGTTAGCTCCCAGCAATGTGGCATATTTTGCTACATAAGACCGAATCCAGGTGGAGAGTCACAAATAAGGTATTTCTTATTGTATTTTTTTTGTGCAAATATTTAAAAGAACCTGTTTTCGCTTTGTCATTATGGAGTATTGTGAAGAGATTGCTGAGGAAATATTTGTATTTAATCAATTTTAGAATAACGCTGTAACGTAACAAAATTTGGAAAAAGTCAACGGTTCTGAATACTTTCCAAAGGCACTGTATGATTTGAAGTCTGTTTAAACAAAGGCCTCCACTTACATCTGTGCAAACGCAGCTTGAGAAAACACCATAGTTAAACAGTCAGGGACGGAATGGAGAGGACAGATTCTTCTGATAACCACAGAGGACACTTCTGATGTGGTCTGTTTCCCAAATGGCACCCTATTCCCTAGATAGTGCACTTCTTTTGACCAGGGCCCTATAGAACACTATTCCCTAGATAGTGCACTTCTTTTGACCAAGGCTCTATGGGGCCGGGGAGTTTTACTCATTGTGTACAGAGCCCCACAGTGGAGCTGTCAGAATCCCCATTAAACCTAGAGGTCAAACAGGGAAATGGTTCCAATTGTTTTTCCACCATTCTTTTTATCCATTAGGGATTTTAGAAACACATCAAATAAGGACTGTGTTTTGTGTAGGCTTACACTGGTGTGACATTTTGATAACCATGTCAATCTTTCCAGGACAAGGTGACTTGTAGCAATATACAGTATTCACCTCTATTTACTGTCACATTCAAAAATGCTAATTAGCATCAAAGTAGACTACAAATCCCTGAAAATTAGATTGCAAAACTACAAATACCTGCAAGCTCTAGCATGTCATTGCTAGCTGACACCTTTGCTAACAGGTATTGTGCACTTTAAAACTTGCACAAGACAGTTCACAGAATTGTCCATTTAAAGAAATGTAGCTTATTTATTCATTACTACATTTAGCTAACATTAGATAGTTAATCCAGAGATTCTTACCTTTGTCTCGATTCGTCAGTCTCATCCAGATCATCATGGTATTTGTAGTTCTTTATGATAGCCACATTAGCAGCTAATTAGAATTTCATTTTTTTGGGGGGGGTTAAGTAAAGTTCCAGACATCTATGCCAAGGTGCATAGAAGCTGTTCTGTCCTTGTGGAGGCCCAACGCTCTGTTAAGACACTTCATGTTGGTGTTTCCTTTATTTTATCAGCTACTTGTTATTTGCTTTGATTATCAAAACGTACCATTTTTTGGAAACAAAATATCCTCTACAGAAATGATGGACCCACACCATCTAGGAGCCTGAACAGTTTCTTTACATTCACATTAAGATATTGCCACGCTCAGTTAATACCTTCCTTCCTTTCTAAGTGTTATTTTTCGCACCATTGTCTATACTGTCAGGGGTGTTGTCAGTTGTGTACCCATTCGTTTGAACTCCACTCTCAGATCTGCTATTGTTGGCTCAAAAGAGAAGCCCACTGCGGTCTGCTCACAGGGTTAGGGTTAGGGTTAGGGTGTAATGTAAGTCCGTTTATAACATTCGATCATTGGTTACTCTGAGAGTTCCTCATATTGATATTGGCTGCGGCCCCAGGCCCGCTGGCCTATGGTGCTAACCTTGGAAAAGTTACTCCAGTTTTTTTTTTTTTTTACATGAACTTTACTTTAGTGACCTTGATTGCATTTCAGCTTTGAGCCTTTTTATAGATGTCTTTGATACTATTGTGGAAAATCATTCTCCCTTCAGAAATGTAAGGGTTAAAGGTAGATTGAGTACTCCGGCATTATCAAAGAGTGCAGTGTATAAAGTCAGAACATCTGCTGTCTCAGCCACTGCCTGTCACCAAGGGAGTACCCCAAGGCTCAATCCTAGTCCCCAAGCTCTTCTGAATTTCCATCAACAACATAGCTCAGGGGGTAGGAAGCTCTCTCATCCATTTATATGCAGATGATACAGTCTTGTACTCAGCTGGCCCCTCCCCAAATTTTGTGTTAAATGCTATACAACAATGGTTCCCAAACCATTTTATAGTCCCGTACCCCTTCAAACATTCAACCTCCAGCTGCAAACCCCCTCTGGCACCAAGGTCAGTGCACTCTCAAATGTTGTTATTTGCCATCATTGTAAACCTGCCACACACATACTATACGATTCATTTATTAAATGAGTGTGAGTTTTTGTCACAACCCGGCTCATGGGAAGTGTCACACAGCTCTAATAGGACCAGGGCACAAATAATAATATAATAATAATCAATAATGTTGCTCTTTATTTCGCCATCTTACATAGAAAACCTTATTTATTCATCAAAAATGGTGACTAACTCACCACAGGGACCCACCCTCCCGGATCCGGGATCCTCCTCATCAGAAACGCTGACTAGCATAGCCTAGCCTAGCGCCACAGGGAATATCATATAATATAATTTCATGGAATCACAAGTCTAATAAAAGCAAATGAAAGATAAACATCTTGTGAATCCAGCCAACATGTCCGATTTTTTAAATGTTTTACAGCGAAAACACAACATATATTTATGTTAGCTCACCACAATAACGTAACACACAACGCCATTTTTTCACCACAAAGATAGCTTTCACAAAACCCACAAATAGAGATAAAATTAATCACTAACCTTTGAACAACTTCATCAGATGACAGTCTTATAACATCATGTTATACAATACATTTATGTTTTGTTCGAAAATGTGCATATTTATAGCTACAAATCCTGGTTTTACATTGGTGCCATGATCATAAATGGCACCAAAACAGCCAGAATAATTACAGAGAGCAACGTGAAATACATAAATACTCATCATAAAACATTTATGAAAAATACATGTTGTACAGCAACTGAAAGATAAACATCTTGTGAATCCAGCCAACATGTCCGATTTTTTAAATGTTTTACAGCGAAAACACAACATATATTTATGTTAGCTCACCACAATAGCCCAAAACACAACGCTATTTTTTCACCGCAAAGATAGCCAAATGTATAGCCCCGTTGGAAAATATAAATGTACTGTTGGAAAATGTGAAGAAATTAAATTTGTATTTTTTTTTGTGAATAACATTTTTATTTGAAGTACCACCGAAGGTATTGCCCAGTTTGGGAAAACCTGCTCTACAACAAAGCTTTCTTAGTGTCCAAAAAGCTTTCTCTGCCCTTAACCTTGTTCTGAACACCTCCAAAACGAAGGTAATGTGATTTGGTAAGAAGAATGCCCCTCTCCCCACCGGTGTGATTACTACCTCTGAGGGTTTAGAGCTTGAGGTAGTCACCTCATACAAGTACTTGGGAGTATGGCTAGACCGTAGACTGTCCTTCTCTCAGCACATATCAAAGCTGCAGGCTAAAGTTAAATCTAGACTTGGTTTTCTCTATAGTAATCGCTCCTCTTTCACCTCAGCTGCCAAACTAACCCTGATTCAAATGACCATCCTACCCATGCTAGATTACTGAGATGTAATTTATAGATCGGCAGGTAAGGGTGCTCTCAAGCGGCTAGATGTTCTTTACGATTCGGCCATCAGATTTGCCACCAATGCTCCTTATAGGACACATCACTGCACTCTATACTCCTCTGTAAACTGGTCATCTCTGCATACCCATCGCAATACCCACTGGTTGATGCTTATTTATAAAACCCTCTTAGACCTCACTCCCCCCTATCTGAGATATCTACTGCAGCCCTCATCCTCCACATACAACACCCATTCTGCCAGTCACATTCTGTTAAAGGTCCCCAAAGCACACACATCCCTGTGTCACTCCTCTTTTCAGTTCACTGGAACAAGCTGCAACAAACACTCAAACTGGACAGTTTTATCTCAATCTCTTCATTCAAAGACTCAATCATGGAGACTCTTACTGGCAGTTGTGGCTGCTTTGTGTGATGTATTGTTGTCTCTACCTTCTTGCCCTTTGTGCTGTTGACTTTGCCCAATAATGTTTGTACCATGTTTTGTGCTGCTACCATGCTGTGTTGCTACCATGTTGTTGTCATGTTGTGTTGCTACCATGTTGTTGTCATGTTGTGTTGCTACCATGTTGGTGTCATGTTGTGTTGCTACCATGTTGTTGTCATGTTGTGTTGCTACCATGTTGTTGTCATGTTGTGTTGCTACCATGTTGTTGTCATGCTGTGTTGCTACCATGTTGTGTTGCTACCATGTTGTTGTCATGTTGTGTTGCTACCATGTTGTGTTGCTACCATGTTGTTGTCATGTTGTGTTGCTACCATGTTGTTGTCATGCTGTGTTGCTACCATGTTGTTGTCATGTTGTGTTGCTACCATGTTGTTGTCATGCTGTGTTGCTACCATGTTGTTGTCATGTTGTGTTGCTACCATGTTGTTGTCATGCTGTGTTGCTACCATGTTGTTGCCATGTTGTGTTGCTGCCATGTTCTGTGGTCATGTGTTGCTGCCTTGCTATGTTGTTGTCTTAGGTCTCTCTTTATGTAGTGTTGTGATGCCTCTCTTGTCGTGATGTGTGTTTTGTCCTATATATTTATTGCATATATTTATTTATATAAATATATTTTTATTTATTTATTTGATTTTTTATCCTAGCCCTCCATCCCTGCAAGAGGCCTTTTGCCTTTTGGTAGGCCATCATTGTAAATACAAATTTGTTCTTAACTGACTTGCCTAGATAAATAAAGGTTGGATAAATAAATACATAAATTATCTGAAATCATTCAAAAAAGAGATAATGCTTGGGTCAAGGCCAGTAACACAGGCTTTGGACCGGACTGCAAGGTCTTAAGCAACTGAGGAATCATTGTGTAAGACACATCAGAAAGGCTACATCTGATTATTACGTAAACACTCTTTCAGATTGTAATGGGAACCCTGGAAAAATTCTGGAAAATTGTCAAAACCCTGAAGGACTACTTCCTCCTCTCTGCCTCAAACAAATTAATTCAGACAGAGACCTCATTACGGGAAGAAAAAAAAATCCATCCTTGATGCATTTAAATACCACTTTATTTCAGCGGAATATCTCTCTGTTTTTCAAAGAACTTCTAAGCCTATTCACAATGATGAGAGGCTGGATGCTGATAGGAGAAACTTCCTGAACGATCAGATAAATTATAGTCAAAGCTTTTCATTTAAGCTATTTACTGAAACATAAGTCCTGGATGCTTTGCAATAGACAACAGGACATCCACAGGGGCTGATCAATTGCATCCGGGTCTACTTAAGTGTGCAGCGCTCGTCATCATTGTCATCATTGGCTCAAAATAACACATTTTTTACATAACATTGTTATAAGGAAACATTCCATAATTATGGAAATCAGCTGTTGTGCTGCCACTAAATAAGGACGGGGACAGTAGTGATCTTAATTATTATCGCCCCAAGGCTTCCTTGTCTGGGCTTCCTTGTCTAGGCTTCCTTGTCTAGGCTTCCTTGTCTAGGCTTCCTTGTCTAGGCTTCCTTGTCTGGGCTTCCTTGTCTGGGCTTCCTTGTCTGGGCTTCCTTGTCTAGGCTTCCTTGTCTAGGCTTCCTTGTCTGGGCTTCCTTGTCTAGGCTTCCTTGTCTAGGCTTCCTTGTCTAGGCTTACTTGTCTAGGCTTCCTTGTCTAGGCTTCCTTGTCTGGGCTTCCTTGTCTAGGCTTCCTTGTCTAGGCTTCCTTGTCTGGGCTTCCTTGTCTGGGCTTCCTTGTCTGGGCTTCCTTGTCTAGGCTTCCTTGTCTAGGCTTCCTTGTCTAGCTAATATTCTAGAATCCTTGGTAAATGTACAACTTGGTTCTTTTTTTTATCTGAGAAATGTATTTTGAATGTAAACCAATCAGGGTTTAGGCCTGGACATCCAATCAGGGTTTAGGCCTGGACATCCAATCAGGGTTTAGGCCTGGACATCCAATCAGGGTTTAGGCCTGGGCAGAGCACTATTACAGCAACCACTTAATTTGTTAATGATCTTGTCAATGCTGTAGATACTAAAATGAACTGTGTTGCTTTGTTTGTGGACCTGTGAAAAAGCTTTTGATACTGTTGATCAATGTTCCATCTAAGCTGCGCATATGCACGGGTGTGGGACTGCCGCACGTAAGAAATATCAGCCTGCACAGAGAAGCACGGGATTGAACTTCAATCAACTTTCTTGTTTCCCACTTTAGTTAACACTATCAACGTTTCCCTCGACTGTGCGAATTGTGATTTGAATCAATGCAATAGTAGCCACTTTCAATGCAACATACCAAAATTAACTATACAAGAGATTTGATTTTAGGCAGAACGCATTGGAGTAGGATTCTTTTGCATTGACAGGCACGACTCAGGCCCATACTCCACACAGACCCGTGAACTATAGCCAATCAGAGCTGCAGGATCATTATATGCAAATAGACTATTGCCATATATGGATTTGTGCCATTCACTTTGAACTGGACTGTGTTTACAGCATGAGCGGTCGTGAGTAGATGCGCTTATTTTGAGATCATTACAAGAGGTGCATGTAGCCAGGTACATTTGTTCATATCCTTTGCTAGTTAGTGAGTTATTAGTCCAGTTATAACTACTTTGTAGTCAGCAGTGAGGGAGTGGTTGTTTCCTACAAGAGCACAAAATGTGTACATTTCTTGCCATTTTTGAAAAGCAAGTCAGCTTTACAGTTTTTTTCCTGTCCTATTATTGTGTGTATGTACTGACATGTAACTGATAGAAACGCACACACACACACACACACACACACACACACACACACACACACACACACACACACACACACACACACACACACACACATTATTATTCTCTGGAGAGACCTGAAAATAGCTGTGCAGCAACACACCCTATACAACCTGACAGAGCTTGAGAGGATATGCAGAGAAGAATGGGACAAACTCCCCATGTGCCAACCTTGTAGCATCATACTCCAGAAAATGTGTAATCGCTGTCAAAGGTGCTTCAACAAAGTACTGAGTAAATGGTCTGAATACTTATGTAAATGTATTATTTCAGGGTTTTTTTAAACACAAAATTAGCAAACATTTCTTGTTTGTAGATTGATGAGAGGAAAACAACTATTTAATGAATTTTAAATTAAGACTGTAACCTAACAAAATGTGGAAAATGTCAAGGTGTCTGAATACTTTCCAAAGGCACTGTATAAAATGTAAAAAATCCTGCTCTGCTTCTTTATTGAACCCCCAGACAGTACGAGCCAAATTCCTGCTTGAGAAGTTGCTCTTTGCGAAGAAGCTATTTTGGTTTCTTTTTGCCCATTGTTTTTGAAAACATTCACACTAAAGTACTTCATTGTTACCCGGAAATGATTTGATATTGTGTTAATGTCACGCCCTGACCTTAGTATTCTTTTGTTTTCTTTATTATTTTTGGTTAGGTCAGGGTGTGACAAGGGTGATATATGTTTTTTGTCCTGTCTAGGGTTTTTGTATGTTTATGGGGTTGTGTCTAGTCTAGGTGTTTTGTATGTCTATGGTTGCCTAGATTGGGTTCTCAATTAGAGGCAGCTGTTTATCGTTGTCTCTGATTGGGAACCATATTTAGGCAGCCATATTCCTTGAGTATTTTGTGGGTGATTGTCTATGGTTAGTTGCCTGTGTCAGCACTATTATTATATAGCTTCACGTTCGTTTTGTTGTTTTTGTATAGTTCGTTCAGTGTTCTTTCTTCATTAAAGAAGATGTACTCAAATCACGCTGCGCTTTGGTCTCGTCAATATAACGAAAGTGACAGTTAAAATATCTACATTGGACCTTTAAGTTTTGACAGAGAGGAAAGGGCACATCTTTGGCTTTCATGAACAAGTGCAACTACGTCAACAATTGTACTTGGCTAATCCTTTTATCCCATGCAAGTAAATCAACGATTTTAATTGGCTGATGTACGTTTTTGAGACAGAGAAACAGTTTAAGGCAGACTTTCTCTAATGTTCACAAGTATGTTCCCCTCAAATTCCGCAAGAGTGACAACATCGATGTTACTGTAATTCCTTAAATGGAACGGGGTGATAACGTTGGTTCCCTTGGAAACAACAGCATAGAAGGAATGTCCAAAGGCCCCCACCAACATCTGTGCAAATGCAGCTGGAGGAAGCACAGTAGTTAAACAATCAGGGCGGAGGGGAGAGGACAGATTCTGCTGTAGAGAGGATTACTTTATTAATCAACTGTACACAATGTCTAACAGAAATTTGACTTCCTCTATATCCCAACCCTTCCGAAAGACATACATACTGTACACACAGTTGAAGTCGGAAGTTTACATACACTTAGGTTGGAGTCATTAAAACTCGTTTTTTAACCACTCTACAAATTTCTTGTTAACAAACTATAGTTTTGGCAAGTCGGTTAGGACATCTACTTTGTGCATGACACAAGTAATTTTTCGATCAATTGTTTACAGACAGATTATTTAACTTATAATTCACTGTATCACAATTCCAGTGGGTCAGAAGTTTACATATACGCTAAGTTGACTCTGCCTTTAAACAGCTTGGAAAAATTATGTCATGGCTTATGAAGCTTCTGAGAGGCTAAATTACATCTTTAGAGTCAATTGTAGGTACCTGTGGATGTATTTCAAGGCCTATCTTCAAACTCAGTGCCTCTTTGCTTGACATCATGGGGAAATCAAAAGAAATCAGCCACGACCTCAGAAAAAAAATGGTAGACCTCCACAAGGTACCACGTTCATCTGTACAAACAATAGAACACAAGTATAAACACCATGGGACCACGCAGCCTTCATACCACTCAGGAAGGAGATGCATCCTGTCTCCTGGAGATGAATGTACTTTGGTGCGAAAAGTGCAAATCAATCCCAGAACAACAGCAAAGGACCTTGTGAAGATGCTGGAGGAAACAGGTACAAAAGTATCTATATCCACAGTAAAACAAGTCCTATATCGACATAACCTGAAAGGCCGCTCAGCAAGGAAGAAGCCTGCTCCAAAACCGCCATAAAAAAGCCAGACTACGGTTTGCAACTGCACATGGGAACACAGATTGTACTTTTTGGAGAAATATCCTCTGATCTGATGAAACAAAAATAGAACTGTTTGGCCATAATGATCATCGTTATGTTTGGAGGAAAAAGGGGGAGGCTTCCAAGCTGAAAAACACCATCCCAACCGTGAAGCACAGGGGTGGCAGCATCATGTTGTGGGGGTGCTTTGCTGCAGGAGGGACTGGTGCACTTCACAAAATCGATGGCATCATGAGGCAGGAAAATGATGTTGATATGGGAATGTTTTACTTGACAGAGACAGTTATAGATGACCATATGGGAATGTTTTACTAGACAGTTATAGACAGTTATAGATGACCAAATGGGAATGTTTTACTAGACAGTTAGACACAGTTATAGATGACAATATGGGAATGTTTTACTAGACAGTTAGACACAGTTATAGATGACCATATGGGAATGTTTTACTAGACAGTTAGAGACAGTTATAGATGACCATATGGGAATGTTTTACTAGACAGTTATAGACGACCATATGGGAATGTTTTACTAGACAGTTAGAGACAGTTATAGATGACCATATGGGAATGTTTTACTAGACAGTTAGAGACAGTTATAGATGACCATATGGGAATGTTTTACAAGACAGTTAGAGACAGTTTTAGATGACCATTTGGGAATGTTTTACTAGACAGTTAGAGACAGTTATAGATGACCATATGGGAATGTTTTACTAGACAGTTATAGACAGTTATAGATGACCATATGGGAATGTTTTACAAGACAGTTATAGATGACCATATGTGAATGTTTTACTAGACAGTTATAGATGACCATATGGGAATGTTTTACAAGGCAGTTATAGACGACCATATGTGAATGTTTTACTAGACAGTTATAGATGACCAAATGGGAATGTTTTACTAGACAGTTAGTGATGACCATATGGGAATGTTTTACTAGACTGTTATAGATGAGCATATGGGAATGTTTTACTAGACAGTTAGAGACAGTTATAGATGACCATATGGGAATGTTTTACTAGACAGTTAGAGACAGTTATAGATGACCATATGGGAAAGTTTTACTAGACTGTTAGAGACAGTTATAGATGACCATATGGGAAAGTTTTACTAGACTGTTAGAGACAGTTAGTGATGACCATATGGGAATGTTTTACAAGACAGTTATAGATGACCAAATGGGAATGTTTTACTAGACAGTTAGTGATGACCATATGGGAATGTTTTACTAGACAGTTGTAGATGACCATGTGGGAATGTTTTACTAGACAGTTATAGATGACCATATGGGAATGTTTTACAAGACAGTTATAGATGATCAAATGGGAATGTTTTACTAGACAGTTATAGATGACCATTTGGGAATGTTTTACTAGACAGTTAGAGACAGTTATAGATGACCATATGGGAATGTTTTACTAGACTGTTATAGACAGTTATAGATGACCATATGGGAATGTTTTACGAGACTGTTATAGACAGTTATAGATGACCATATGGGAATGTTTTACAAGACAGTTATAGATGACCATATGTGAATGTTTTACTAGACAATTAGTGATGACCATATGGGAATGTTTTACAAGGCAGTTATAGACGACCATATGTGAATGTTTTACTAGACAGTTATAGATGACCAAACGGGAATGTTTTACTAGACAGTTAGTGATGACCATATGGGAATGTTTTACTAGACTGTTATAGATGAGCATATGGGAATGTTTTTATAGACAGTTATAGATGACCATATGGGAATGTTTTACTAGACAGTTAGAGACAGTTATAGATGACCATATGGGAAAGTTTTACTAGACAGTTAGAGACAGTTATAGATGACCATATGGGAATGTTTTACAAGACAGTTATAGATGACCAAATGGGAATGTTTTACTAGACAGTTAGTGATGACCATATGGGAATGTTTTACTAGACAGTTGTAGATGACCATGTGGGAATGTTTTACTAGACAGTTATAGATGACCATATGGGAATGTTTTACAAGACAGTTATAGATGACCAAATGGGAATGTTTTACTAGACAGTTATAGATGACCATTTGGGAATGTTTTACTAGACAGTTAGAGACAGTTATAGATGACCATATGGGAATGTTTTACTAGACTGTTATAGACAGTTATAGATGACCATATGGGAATGTTTTACGAGACAGTTATAGACAGTTATAGATGACCATATGGGAATGTTTTACTAGACAGTTAGAGACAGTTATAGATGACCATATGGGAATGTTTTACTAGACAGTTATAGATGACCATATGGGAATGTTTTACTAGACAGTTATAGACAGTTATAGATGACCATATGGGAATTTTTTACTGGACAGTTATAGACAGTTATAGATGACCATATGGGAATGTTTTACGAAACAGTTATAGATGACCATATGGGAATGTTTTACTAGACAGTTAGAGACAGATATATATGACCATATGGGAATGTTTTACTAGACAGTTAGAGACAGTTATAGATGACCATTTAGGAATGTTTTACAAGACAGTTAAAGATAACCATATGAGAATGTTTTACAAGACAGTTATAGATGACCATATGGGAATGTTTTACTAGACAGTTAGAGACAGTTATAGATGACCATTTATGAATGTTTTACAAGACAGTTAGTGATGACCATATAGGAATGTTTTACAAGACAGTTATAGATGACCATATGGGAATGTTTTACTAGACTGTTATAGACAGTTATGGATGACCAGATGGGAATGTTTTACTAGACTGTTATAGATGACCATATGGGAATGTTTTACTAGACTGTTATAGACAGTTATAGATGACCATATGGGAATGTTTTACTAGACTGTTAGAGACAGTTATAGATGACCATATGTGAATGTTTTACTAGACTGTTATAGACAGTTGTAGATGACCAAATGGGAATGTTTTACTAGACAGTTAGTGATGACCATATGGGAATGTTTTACAAGACAGTTATAGATGACCATATGGGAATGTTTTACTAGACTGTTATAGACAGTTATAGATGACCATATGGGAATGTTTTAAAGACAGTTATAGATGACCATATGGGAATGGTTTACTAGACTGTTATAGATTAGCATATGGGAATGTTTTACTAGACAGTTATAGATGACCATATGGGAATGTTTTACTAGACAGTTAGTGATGACCATATGGGAATGTTTTACAAGGCAGTTATAGACGACCATATGTGAATGTTTTACTAGACAGTTATAGATGACCAAACGGGAATGTTTTACTAGACAGTTAGTGATGACCATATGGGAATGTTTTACTAGACTGTTATAGATGAGCATATGGGAATGTTTTTATAGACAGTTATAGATGACCATATGGGAATGTTTTACTAGACAGTTAGAGACAGTTATAGATGACCATATGGGAAAGTTTTACTAGACAGTTAGAGACAGTTATAGATGACCATATGGGAATGTTTTACAAGACAGTTATAGATGACCAAATGGGAATGTTTTACTAGACAGTTAGTGATGACCATATGGGAATGTTTTACTAGACAGTTGTAGATGACCATGTGGGAATGTTTTACTAGACAGTTATAGATGACCATATGGGAATGTTTTACAAGACAGTTATAGATGATCAAATGGGAATGTTTTACTAGACAGTTATAGATGACCATTTGGGAATGTTTTACTAGACAGTTAGAGACAGTTATAGATGACCATATGGGAAATGTTTTACTAGACTGTTGATAGACAGTTATAGATGGACCATATGGGAAGTGGTTTACGAGACAGTTATAGACAGTTATAGATGACGCATATGGGAATGTTTTACTAGACAGTTAGAGACAGTTATAGATGACCATATGGGAATGTTTTACTAGACAGTTATAGATGACCATATGGGAATGTTAACTAGAACAGTTATATAGACAGTTATAGATGGCTAGACCATATGGGAATCTTTACTGTACAGTTATAGACAGTTATGACCGATATGGGAATGTTTTACTGAAACAGTTATGATGACCATATGGGAATGTTTTTACTAGACAGTTAGAGACAATATTAGACCATATGGGAATTTTTACTAGACAGTTAGAGACATTATAGATTACCAATTTTAGGATATTTTACAAGACAGTTTAAGATGAACCATATGAGAATGTTTTACAACAGTTATAGATGACATATGGAATGTTTTACTAGACAGTTAGAGACAGTTATAGATGACCATTTTATGAATGTTTTTACAAGACAGTTAGTGATGACCATATAGGAATGTTTACAAGACAGTTTTAGATGACCATATGGAATGTTTTACTAGACTGTTAGACAGTATGATGACCATATGGGAATGTTTTCTAGACTGTTATAGATGACCATATGGGAATGTTTTACAAGAGACAGTTATAGATGACCATATGGGAATGTTTTACTAGACTGTTGAGACGTTATAGATGACCATATGTGAATGTTTACTAGACTGTTATAGACAGTTTAGATGACCAATGGGAATGTTTTACTAGACAGTTAGTTGATGACCATATGGAATGTTTTCAAGACAGTATAGATGACCATATGGGAATTTTTACTAGACTGTTATAGACAGTTATAGATGACCATATGGAAATGTTTTAAAGACAGTTATAGATGACCATATGGGAATGATTTACTAGACTGTTATAGATTAGCATATGGGAATGTTTTACTAGACAGTTATAGACAGTTATAGATGACCATTATGGAATGTTTTACCGTGACGTTATATGAGACCATATGGATGTTTTACTAGACAGTTATAGAGACCAATGGGAATGTTTTACTAGACGTTAGTGAGACCTATGGGAATGTTTAACTAGATGTTATAGATGACATTGGGAATGTTTTATAGACAGTATAGATGACCATTGGAATGTTTTACAGAGAACAGTTATAGATGACCATATGGAAATGTTTTACTAGACAGTTAGTGATGACCATATGGGAATGTTTTTCCAAGCAGTTATAGAGACCATATGGAATGTTTTACTAGACAGTTATAGATGACCAAAGTGAATGTTTTACTAACAGTTAGTGATGACCATATGGGAAGTTTTACTAGACTGTTATAGATGACATATGGGAATGTTTTACTAGACTTAGAACAGTTATAGATGACCATAGGGGAATTTTTACTAGACAGTTAGAGACAGTTATAGATGACCATATGGAAAGTTTACTAGACTGTTAAGACAGTTATAGATGACCATATGGGATGTTTTACAAGACAGTTATAGATGACCAAATGGGAATGTTTTACTAGACAGTTGTAGATGACCATATGGAATGTTTTACTAGACGAGTTTGTAATGACCATGTGGGAATGTTTTACTATACAGTTATAGATGACCATATGGGAATGTTTTACAAGACAGTTATAGATATCAAATGGAAGTTTTACTAGACATTATAGATGACCATGGGAATGTTTTACTAGACAGTTTGAGACAGTATAGATGACCATATGGAATGTTTTACTAGACGTTAAGACAGTTATAGATGACCTATGGTTAATGTTTTACTAGACAGTTATAGACAGTTATAGATGACCATATGGGAATGTTTTTACTAGACAGTTAGAACAGTTATAGATGACCATATGGAATGTTTTACTAGACAGTTATAGATGACCATATGGGAATGTTTTACTCTGCATTTGCGCCTAACGTCAAGCTCTCTCTTCG
>NW_024057867.1:52856-81522 GCF_016432855.1 Salvelinus namaycush
GTTTTTTATGGTAGGTTATGGGGAGGTGGGGTAGGTTGGGTGGGTTAGGGTGGGATGGGGTCCGTTGGGGTAGTGGGGTGATGTAGGGTGAGGTGGGTAGGGGGATGTGGGGTGATGTACAGTGAGGTGGGGATGTGGGTGAGGCGGGGTAGGGTGATGTAGGTTGAGGTGGTAGGGGATGTGGGTGATGTACGGTGAGGTGGGGTGATGTAGGGTGAGGTGGGGTGATGCAGGGTGAGGTGGGTGATGTAGGGTGAGGCGGGTAGGGGAAGGTAGGGCAATGTGGGGTGATGTAGGGTGATGTGGGGTGATGCAGCGTGAGGTGGGGTGATGTAGGGTGAGGTGGGGTGATGTAATGTGAGGTGGGGTGATGTAGGGTGAGGTGGGGTAGGGTGATGTAGGTGAGGTGGGGTGATGTAGGGTGATGTGGGGTGAGTGGTTGAGTAGGGTGAGGCAGGATAGGTGTGTAGTGGGAGGTGGGGTGATGTAGGGTTGAGGGGGGTAGGGGGATGTAGGGTGGGGTGGGGTAGGGGATGTACGGTGAGGTGGGGTGATGTAAGGTGAGTGGGGTGATGTAAGGTGAGGTGGGGTGATGTGGGGTGGGGGGATGACCATATGGGAATGTTTTACTAGACAGTTTTAGATGACCATATGGGAATGTTTTACTGGACAGTTATAGACAGTTATAGATGACCATATGGGAAATGTTTTACTAGACAGTTATAGATGACCATATGGGTTTGCTTCTGTAACTGTTAAGCTACCTGCCGC
The DNA here is from genome assembly GCF_016432855.1 of Salvelinus namaycush. Taxonomy (NCBI): domain Eukaryota; kingdom Metazoa; phylum Chordata; class Actinopteri; order Salmoniformes; family Salmonidae; genus Salvelinus; species Salvelinus namaycush. The sequence goes on from NW_024057867.1 coordinate 53,628, forward strand.
CTTGCTAGCACTGTGCCACTTATCGGTGACTGTGGAGTAGGTTAGACTCCAGGATCAGTGAGTTTCAATCTACAATAATTATGCAGAATAAATCTCATTATCTTTGGACTGCACGTCCCATAAACCAAGCCGCATGGCCACGTGTTTACCGTCCTGCCTGCATGCAAATTCACCCAGTCAGGGATGGAGGGGTGTTGGGTAATAGAAGATGGTGACCAGACCAGCTCAGACCAGCTCAGACCAGCCCAGATCAGCCCAGACCAGCTTAGCACAGCTCAGACCAGCCCAGATCAGCCCAGACCAGACCACCTCAGACCAGACCAGCCCAGACCAGCTCAGACCAGCTCAGACCAGCACAGACCAGCCCCCAGAACAGCCCAGACCAGCTTAGACCAGCCCAGACCAGCTTAGACCAGCTCAGACCAGCTCAGACCAGCTTAGACAAGCCCAGACAAGCCCAGACTAGCTAATACCAGCCCAGACAAGCTCAGACCAGCTCAGACCAGCTCAGACCAGCCCAGTTCAGACCAGACCAGACCAGCCAGACACCCTCAGACAAGCTCAGACAACCTCAGACCAGCTCAGACCAGCCCAGACCAGACCAGTTCAGACCAGCCCAGACAAGCTAAGACTGCTCTTAAACACTAGTAAAACTAAATGCATGCTCTTCAACCCATCGCAGCTCAGACCAGCCCATCGAGCTCAGACCAGCCAGACCATCTCAGACCAGCCCAGCCAGCTCAGACCACTCAGACCAGCCCAGACCAGCCCAGACCAGCTCAGACCATCTCAGACCAGCCCAGACCAGCCCAGACCAGCTCAGACCAGCCCAAACCAGCTAAGAATGCTCTTAAACGCTAGTAAAACTAAATGCATGCTATTCAACCCATCGCTGCCCGCACCCGCCCACCGACTAGCATCACTACTCTGGACGGTTCTGACTTAGAATATGTTGACAACTACAAATAGCTAGGTGTCTTGCTAGACTGAAACTCTCTCCTTCCAGACTTATACTAAGCATCTCCAATCCAAAATTAAATCTAGAATCGGCTTCCAATTTGCAAACAAGCCTCCTTCACTTACTCTGCCAAACATACCCTCGTAAAACTGACTATCCTACCGATCCTTGACTTCGGCGTTATAATTTACAAAATAGCCCCAACACTCTACTCAGCAAACTGAATGCAGTCTATCATAGTGCCATCCGTTTTGTCACCCAAGCCCCATATACCACCCACCACTGCGACTGTATGCTCTCGTCGGCGGACCTCGCTACATATTTGTCGCCAGACCCAATCATTCCAGGTCATCATAAGTCTTTGCAAGGTTAACCTTGCCTTATCTCAGCTCACTGGTCACCATGAAACAACACCCCCGTAGCACGCGCTCCAGCAGGTATATCTCACTAGTCATCCCAAAGCCAAAACCTCCTTTGGCGCCTTCCTTCCAGTTCTCTGCCGCCAATGACTGAACGAATTGCAAAAATCGCTAAGTTGGAGACATAAATCTCCCTCACTAACTTAAGCATCAGCTATCTGAGCAGTCACCGTTCGCTGTAGCTGTACAACGCCCATCTGTAAATAGCATCTTATACCCCATAGTTAAATTGACATTTTGCTCTTGCACACCATATTTCTAACTTGCACGTCATCCATCTGCACATCTATCACTCCAGTGTTCATTTGCTAAATTGTAATTGTAATTACTCATACTATGGACTATTTAATGCCTTACTCGGATATAATTTGCACACACTGTATATATATTTTTCTATTGTGTTTGTGACTGTACGTTTGTTTATTCCATGGTGTAACTCTGTGTTGTAGTTTTTGTTGCACTGCTTTGCTTTATTGTGGCCAGGTCGTAGTTGTAAATGAGAACTTGTACTCAACTGGCCTACCTGGTTAAATAAAGGGAATAAAAAAAAAAATAAAAAAAGACCAGACCAGCAAGACAAGAGCAGACTCAACACAGAGCAACCAGAGATAAATAGCTGGTTTATGAGACTATGATTGTAGCCTAATGATCAAGCAATGAAACTAGCATGAACTCTAATGATGATATGTGGTACGTGAATGAGAGGCCGGTCATGGAACGCATCCTGTGTAATTAAGGCTGAGGGACACTCCAGCTGGGTCACATCTCTATAACTGTCCCAGTAAAACATTCTCATATGCTTAAATCACTATAATGCCCGGTCTCTAACTGTCTAGTGATCCCAAGGACGAAAGACCTAGGTCGCCGTCTATTGCTGCACGTCGCATATGTGGCTAGACCCCAAACCGGAAGAGCTTTATATCACGACTGTCTGTGAATGTATATGATGTCGTCCTAAAAACATCCCATGGTCATCGTGTTTAACACACATGCACCATAAAACCCCACATTGATCTAAACTGTCCGTTAAAACATTCCCATATGGTCCATCACCTAACTGATCTTACTAAACTGTCTAGTAAAAACATTGTTCACACAGAGCAACTATCTTATAAACTCGCATCACTAACTGTCAGTAAAACATCCCATATGGTCAACAACATAACTGTCTAAAAACATTCCATATGGTCATCCTAAACTGTCTGTAGTAAACATTCCCATATAGGTCATATAACTGTCTCTAACTGTCTAGTAAAGCATTCCCATATGGTCATCTCACTAACATGTCTAGTAAAACATTCCCATGGTCATCTATAACGTCTTACGTTAAAACATCCCATATGGTCATCTATAACTGTCTATAACGTCTAGTAAAACATTCCCATGGTCATCTATAACTGTCTTGTAAAACATTCCCATATGGTCATCTATAACTGTCTTGTAAAACATTCCCATTGTGTCATCTATAAAACTGTTGTAAACAGGACAATATGGTCATCTATAACTGTCTTATAGCAGTTCAGTAAAACATTCCCATTTGGTCATCTATAACTGTCTAGCTGAAAACTCCATATGGTCATCTATAACTGTCTAAACAGTCTAGTAAAAACATTCCCATATGGTCATCTATAACAGTCTAGTAAAACATTCCCATATGGTCATCAATATAACTGTCTTGTAAAACATTCCCCTATTGTCATCATAACTGTCTTGTAAAACATTCCCATATGGTCATCATAAATGTCTTAACGTCTAGTAAAAACATTCCCCACACGGTCATCTATAACTGTCTCCAACTGTCTAGTAAAACATTCCCATATGGTCATCATATAACTGTCTTAGTAAAACATTTCCATATGGCCTATAACTGTCTCTAACTGTCAGTAAAACATTCCCATATGGTCATCTATAACTGTCTCTAACTGTCAGTAAAATTCCCATTGGTATATAACTATGTCTAGTAAAACATTCCCTTTGTATCATAACTGTCTAGGAAAACATTCCATATGGTCATCATAACTGTCTCTAACTGTCTAGTAAAACATTCCCATATGGTCATCTATAACTGTCTCTAACTGTCTAGTAAACATTCCATATTGTCACGTCATAACTGTCTAGTAAAACATTCCATATGTCATCTATAACTGTCTTAGTAAAACATTCCCATATGGTCATCACTAACTTCTGTAAAACATTCCCATATGGTCATCTATAACTGTCTATAACTGTCTAGTAAAACATTCCCATATGGTCTTCTATAACTGTCTATAACAGTCTGGTAAAACATTCCCATTTGGTCATCTATAACTGTCTAGTAAAACATTCCCATATGGTCATCTATAACTGTCTATAACTGTCTAGTAAAACATTCCCATATGCTAATCTATAACAGTCTAGTAAACCATTCCCATATGGTCATCTATAACTGTCTTGTAAAACATTCCCATATGGTCATCTATAACTGTCTTGTAAAACATTCCCATATGGTCATCTATAACTGTCTTTAAAGTCTTTAGTAAAAACATTCCATGGTATTATAACTGTCTTAACATCTTAGTACAAACTTCGCCATATGGTCTCTATAACTGTCTCTAACTGTCTAGTAAAACATTCCCATATGGTCATCTATAAATGTCTAGTAAAACATTCCCAATGGTTCTCATAACTGTCTCTAACTGTCTAGTAAAAACAATTCCCATATGGTCATCTATAACTGTCTTGTAAAACATTCCATAGGTCATATTATAACTGTCTCTAACTGGTCTAGTAAAACATTCCTATGATGGTTCTAAACTGTCTCTAACTGTCTAGTAAAACATTCCCATATGGTCTCATCTTTTTTTTATCAAAACTGTCATAGATAAAACATTCCCATATGGTATCTATAACTGTCTAGTAAAACATCCCATATGGTCATCTATAACTGTCTAGTAAACAATTCCCATATAGGTCATCTATAACTGTCATAACGTCTAGTTAAAACATTCCCATAGGTCATCATAATTATAGATGACCAATATGGGAATGGTTTACTAGACTGTTATAGCCAGTTATAGCATGACCATAACAGGGAATGTTTACTAGACTGTTATAGACAGTTATAGATGACAATATGAGGAACGTTTCATAGACAGTTATAGATGACCGTTTTATAACATGGGAATGTTTTACTAGACTGTTATAGACAGTTATAGATGACCATATGGGAATGTTTTACAAGACAGTTATAGATGACCATATGGGAATGTTTTACTAGACTGTTATAGACAGTTATAGATGACCATATGGGAATGTTTTACTAGACAGTTATAGATGACCATATGGGAATGTTTTACTAGACAGTTATAGATGACCATATGGGAATGTTTTACTAGACATTTATAGATGACCATATGGGAATGTTTTACTAGACAGTTAGAGACAGTTATAGACGACCATATGGGAATGTTTTACTAGACAGTTAGAGACAGTTATATATGACCGTATGGGAATGTTTTACAAGACAGTTATAGATGACCATATGGGAATGTTTTACTAGACAGTTAGAGACAGTTATAGATGACCATATGGGAATGTTTTACTAGACATTTATAGAGGACCATATGGGAATGTTTTACTAGACAGTTAGAGACAGTTATAGACGACCATATGGGAATGTTTTACTAGACAGTTAGAGACAGTTATAGATGACCGTATGGGAATGTTTTACTAGACTGTTATAGACAGTTATAGATGACCATATGGGAATGTTTTACAAGATAGTTAGTGATGACCATATGGGAATGTTTTACAAGACAGTTATAGATGACCATATGGGAATGTTTTACTAGACTGTTATAGATGACCATATGGGAATGTTTTACTAGACTGTTATAGACAGTTATAGATGACCATATGGGAATGTTTTACTAGACAGTTATAGATGACCATATGGGAATGTTTTACTAGACAGTTAGAGACAGTTATAGATGACCATATGGGAATGTTTTACTAGACTGTTATAGACAGTTATAGATGACCATATGGGAATGTTTTACAAGACAGTTAGTGATGACCATATGGGAATGTTTTACAAGACAGTTATAGATGACCATATGGGAATGTTTTACTAGACAGTTAGTGATGACCATATGGGAATGTTTTACTAGACAGTTAGAGACAGTTATAGATGACCATATGGGAATGTTTTACTAGACAGTTAGAGACAGTTATAGATGACCATATGGGAATGTTTTCCTAGACAGTTAGTGATGACCACAAGGGAATGCTTTACTAGACAGTTAGAGACAGATATATATGACCATATGGGAATGTTTTACTAGACAGTTAGAGACAGTTATAGATGACCATATGGGAATGTTTTACTGGACAGTTAGAGACAGTTATAGATGACCATATGGGAATGTTTTACTAGACAGTTATAGATGACCATATGGGAATGTTTTACTAGACAGTTGGAGACAGTTATAGATGACCGTGGGGGAATGTTTTACTAGACTGTTATAGACAGTTATAGATGACCATATGGGAATGTTTTACAAGACAGTTAGTGATGACCATATGGGAATGTTTTACAAGACAGTTATAGATGACCATATGGGAATGTTTTACTAGACTGTTATAGATGACCATATGGGAATGTTTTACTAGACTGTTATAGACAGTTATAGATGACCATATGGGAATGTTTTACTAGACAGTTATAGATGACCAAATGGGAATGTTTTACTAGACTGTTATAGACAGTTATAGATGACCATATGGGAATGTTTTACAAGACAGTTATAGATGACCATATGGGAATGTTTTACAAGACAGTTATAGATGACCATATGGGAATGTTTTACAAGACAGTTATAGATGACCAAATGGGAATGTTTTACTAGACTGTTATAGACAGTTATAGATGACCATATGGGAATGTTTTAGGGGACAGTTATAGACAGTTATAGATGACCATATGGGAATGTTTTACTAGACAGTTAGTGATGACCATATGGGAATGCTTTACTAGACAGTTAGAGACAGTTATAGATGACCATATGGGAATGTTTTACTAGACAGTTAGGGATGACCATATGGGAATGTTTTACTAGACAGTTAGTGATGACCATATGGGAATGTTTTACTGGACAGTTAGAGACAGTTATAGATGACCATATGGGAATGTTTTACTAGACAGTTAGAGACAGTTAGTGATGACCATATGGGAATGTTTTACTGGACAGTTAGAGACAGTTATAGATGACCATATGGGAATGTTTTACTAGACAGTTAGAGACAGTTATAGATGACCATATGGGAATGTTTTACTAGACAGTTAGAGGCAGTTATAGATGACCATATGAGAATGTTTTACTGGACAGTTAGAGATGACCACAGCATGGGAGTGTCCCTCAGCCTTTAAATTACACAGGATGCGTTCCATGACCGGCCTCTCATTAACGTACCACATATCATCATTAGGAGTTCATGCTAGTTTCATTGCTTGAATCATTAAGGCTACAATCATAGTCTCATAAAACACAGCTATTTATACTCTGGTTTGCTCTGTGTTAGTCTGCTCTTGTCTTGGCTGGTCTGGTCTTTTTTTATTTTTTTTTATTTCACCTTTATTTAACCAGGTAGGCCAGTTGAGTACAAGTTCTCATTTACAACTACGACCTGGCCAACAATAAAGCAAAGCAGTGCAACAAAAAACTACAACACAGAGTTACACATGGAATAAACAAACGTACAGTCAAAAACACAATAGAAAAATATATATACAGTGTGTGCAAATGTAGTACGGAGGTAAGGCATTAAATAGTCCATAGTAGTGAAGTAATTACAATTACAATTTAGCAAATGAACACTGGAGTGATAGATGTGCAGATGATGATGTGCAAGTAGAAATACTGGTGTGCAAAAGAGCAAAAAATGTCAATTTAAACTATATGGGGATAAGGATGGGCTATTTACAGATGGGCTGTGTACAGCTACAGCGAACGGTGAGCTGCTCAGATAGCTGATGCTTAAAGTTAGTGAGGGAGATTTATGTCTCCAACTTAAGCGATTTTTGCAATTCGTTCCAGTCATTGGCTGCAGAGAACTGGAAGGAAAGGCGGCCAAAGGAGGTTTTGGCTTTGGGGATGACTAGTGAGATATACCTGCTGGAGCGCGTGCTACGGGTGGGTGTTGTCATGGTGACCAGTGAGCTGAGATAAGGCAAAGGTTAACCTTGCAAAGACTTATAGATGACCTGGAATGATTGGGTCTGGCGACAAATATGTAGCGAGGTCCAGCCGACGAGAGCATACAGGTCGCAGTGGTGGGTGGTATATGGGGCTTTGGTGACAAAACGGATGGCACTATGATAGACTGCATTCAGTTTGCTGAGTAGAGTGTTGGAGGCTATTTTGTAAATTATAACGCCGAAGTCAAGGATCGGTAGGATAGTCAGTTTTACGAGGGTATGTTTGGCAGAGTAAGTGAAGGAGGCTTTGTTTGCGAAATTGGAAGCCGATTCTAGATTTAATTTTGGATTGGAGATGCTTAGTATAAGTCTGGAAGGAGAGAGTTTACAGTCTAGCAAGACACCTAGCTATTTGTAGTTGTCAACATATTCTAAGTCAGAACCGTCCAGAGTAGTGATGCTAGTCGGGTGGGCGGGTGCGGGCAGCGATGGGTTGAATAGCATGCATTTAGTTTTACTAGCGTTTAAGAGCATTCTTAGCTGGTTTGGGCTGGTCTGAGCTGGTCTGGGCTGGTCTGGGCTGGTCTGAGATGGTCTGAGCTGGTCTGGGCTGGTCTGGGCTGGTCTGAGCTGGTCTGAGCTGGTCTGGGCTGGTCTGAGATGGTCTGGGCTGGTCTGAGCTGCGATGGGCTGGTCTGAGCTGCGATGGGTTGAAGAGCATGCATTTAGTTTTACTAGTGTTTAAGAGCAGTCTTAGCTTGTCTGGGCTGGTCTGAACTGGTCTGGTCTGGGCTGGTCTGAGCTGGTCTGAGGTTGTCTGAGCTTGTCTGAGGGTGTCTGGGCTGGTCTGGTCTGGTCTGAACTGGGCTGGTCTGAGCTGGTCTGAGCTGGTCTGAGCTTGTCTGGGCTGGTATTAGCTAGTCTGAGCTTGTCTGGGCTTGTCTAAGCTGGTCTGAGCTGGTCTGAGCTGGTCTAAGCTGGTCTGGGCTGGTCTAAGCTGGTCTGGGCTGGTCTGGGCTGGTCTGTGCTGGTCTGAGCTGGTCTGAGCTGGTCTGGGCTGGTCTGGTCTGAGGTGGTCTGGTCTGGGCTGATCTGGGCTGGTCTGAGCTGGTCTAAGCTGGTCTGGGCTGATCTGGGCTGGTCTGAGCTGGTCTGAGCTGGTCTGGTCACCATCTTCTATTACCCAACACCCCTCCATCCCTGACTGGGTGAATTTGCATGCAGGCAGGACGGTAAACACGTGGCCATGCGGCTTGGTTTATGGGACGTGCAGTCCAAAGATACATGAGATGTTATTCTGCATAATTATTGTAGATTGAAACTCACTGATCCTGGAGTTCTAACCTACTCCACAGTCTACCGATAAGTGGCACAGTGCTAGCAAGGCGGCAGGTAGCTTAACAGTTACAGAAGCAAACCCATATGGTCATCTATAACTGTCTAGTAAAACATTTCCATATGGTCATCTATAACTGTCTATAACTGTCCAGTAAAACATTCCCATATGGTCATCTAAAACTGTCTAGTAAAACATTCCCATATGGTCATCCCCCCACCCCACATCACCCCACCTCACCTTACATCACCCCACCTCACCTTACATCACCCCACCTCACCGTACATCCCCCTACCCCACCCCACCCTACATCCCCCTACCCCACCTCACCCTACATCACCCCACATCACCCTACATCACCCTATCCTGCCCCACCCTACATCACCCCACCTCACCCCCCATCACCCTACATCACCCCACCTCACCCTACATCACCCTACCCCACCTCACCCTACATCACCCCACCTCACATTACATCACCCCACCTCACCCTACATCACCCCACCTCACGCTGCATCACCCCACATCACCCTACATCACCCCACATTGCCCTACCTTCCCCTACCCCGCCTCACCCTACATCACCCCACCTCACCCTGCATCACCCCACCTCACCCTACATCACCCCACCTCACCGTACATCACCCCACATCCCCTACCCCACCTCAACCTACCTCACCCTACCCCGCCTCACCCTACATCACCCCACCTCACTGTACATCACCCCACATCCCCCTACCCCACCTCACCCTACATCACCCCACTACCCCAACGGACCCCATCCCACCCTAACCCACCCAACCTACCCCACCTCCCCATAACCTACATAACCCCACCCCCATATCCCACCCCACCTACCACACCATAACCTACATCATCCCACCCCCCTATCCCACCCCACCTACATCACCCCACCCCCCTATCCCACCCCACCTACCTCACCATAACCTACATCACCCCCATATCCCAACCCCCCTACCCCACCTCACCATAACCTATGTAATGGATGTGAAATGGCTAGCTAGTTAGCGGTGGTGCGCGCTAATAGTGTTTCAATCGGTGACGTCACTCACATTGAGACCTTGAAGTAGTGGTTCCCCTTGCTCAGCAAGGGGCCTTTGTGGAGCGATGGGTAACGACGCTTCGTGGGTAACTGTTGTTGATGTGTGCAGAGGGTCCCTGGTTCGCGCCCGGGTCAGGGCGAGGGGACGCCATAAAGTTAAACTGTTACACCTACATTACCCCACCCCCATATCCCACCCACCCCACCCCACATCACCCTACATCACCCCGCCTCACTCTACATCACCCCACCTCACCCTGCATCACCCCACCTCAACCTACATCACCTCACCCTACCTCACCCTACATCACCCCACCTCACCGTACATCACCCTACATCCCCCTACCCCACCTCACCCCACCTCACCCTACATCACGCCACCTCACCCTACATCACCCCACATCCCCCTACATTACCCCACATCCCCCTACTCCGCCTCACCTACATCACCCCACTTCACCCTACATCACGCCACATCACCCTACATCTGCCCCTACCCCGCCTCACCTACATCACACCACCTCACCCTATATCACCCCACACTGCATCCTCCTACCCCACCTCACCCTAATGCACCCTACATCACCTCACCCTACATCCCCCTACCCCACCTCACCCCACTACCCCAACCTACCCCACCTCACCATAACCTACATAACCCCACCCCCATATCCCACACCATAACCTACATCTTCCCACCCCCCTATCCCACCCCACCTACCTCACCATAACCTACATCATCCCACCCCCATATCCCACCCCCCCACCCCACCTCACCATAACCTACATTACCCCACCCACATATCCCACCGCCCTACCCCTACCCCACCTCACCATAACCTACATCACCCCCCCTACCCCACCTCACCATAACCTACATCACCCCACCCCCCCTACCTCACCCTACCTTACATCATCCCACCATCTCACCCTAGATTAGGAACTTCCTGAATTCGTTAGGCATCCTATGATCTTAGTTTAAACACAGGCTTGGTCTGTCGATCCGGACGGCAATACCCCTTTTCCTCGCCCCTCCCCTCCCTGCCCCTCGTACCAATCCCTCCGTGCCTGCTTCGAACCCCGCCCTGAGCCAACGGTTGCCTGTAGCCTTGTAAGAGGGAGCCACGTCAACAGCAGTTGGTCAGAGATGACAGAAAGATAAATTGCCAAGAAGTCTAACTGACAGAGAGAATAAAAGGAGTGATTTGGTTTTCCATTTATTTGAACTAGTAATTCAACTAACAGCTGAATGATCAAAACAAAGACTATTTTAACATTGAAATAAAAGTATTTTTTCAAGGAGTTGTGAGGCAAATATGGAAGAGTCTCAAATCAGGAGTTAATTCGAACTGGGTTTATGCCATCCGTTTGGAAATGTTGTTCCTGTCCACAAGCCTTTCCTTCCTAAACAATGACAAATCCCCAAGATGAAGGTCTTGCGTTGTCATGATGATATAACCCATGCCTCTACCAGCTCACCTTACATCACCTCACGCTATATCACCAGACCCGAGCCCCGCCCCCTCGACGCACCCCACCCCACCACACCCTAAATCTATTCCCCATAGCCAGACAGGAACCAGCATCAATACAGTCTATTCCCCATAGCCAGACAGGAACCAGCATCAATACAGTCTATTCCCCATAGCCAGACAGGAACCAGCAGCAATACAGTCTATTCCCCATAGCCAGACAGGAACCAGCAACAATACAGTCTATTCCCCATAGCCAGACAGGAACCAGCAACAATACAGTCTATTCCCCATAGCCAGACAGGAACCAGCAGCAATACAGTCTATTCCCCATAGCCAGACAGGAACCAGCATCAATACAGTCTATTCCCCATAGCCAGACAACAACCAGCATCAATACAGTCTATTCCCCATAGCCAGACAGGAACCAGCATCAATACAGTCTATTCCCCATAGCCAGACAGGAACCCGCATCAATACAGTCTATTCCCCATAGCCAGACAGGAACCAGCATCAATACAGTCTATTCCCCCATAGCCAGACAACAACCAGCATCAATACAGTCTATTCCCCCATAGCCAGACAGGAACCAGCATCAATACAGTCTATTCCCCATAGCCAGACAACAACCAGCACCAATACAGTCTATTCCCCCATTAAACCCCATTCTATTGTATTCTATTTTAATTGTGAGGTCGCTCATACATTTTCACTTGACTATTATTCTGTACCTAAGTCTGACTTACATGTCTCAATCTAATATTATGCAACTAAGTCTGACTTACATGTTTCATTCTATTATCCAGTACCTAAGTCTGACTTATATATAGAAATGTGGTAACATGTCTCATTCTATTATCCTGTACCTAAGTCTGACTTATATGTCTCATTCTAATATTCTGTACCTAAGTCTGACTTATACAGGGAAATGTGGTAACATGTCTCATTCTATTATCCTGTACCTAAGTCTGACTTATACAGGGAAATGTGGTAACTTGTCTCATTCTATTATCCTGTACCTAAGTCTGACTTATATATAGAAATGTGGTAACATGTCTCATTCTATTATCTTGTACCTAAGTCTGACTTATATGTCTCATTCTAATATTCTGTACCTAAGTCTGACTGATATATAGACATGTGGTAACATGTCTCATTCTATTATCTTGTACCTAAGTCTGACTTATATGTCTCATTCTATTATTCTGTACCTAAGTCTGACTTATATATAGAAATGTGGTAACATGTTTCATTCTATTATCCTGTACCTAAGTCTGACTTATATGTCTCATTCTAATATTCTGTACCTAAGTCTGACTTATACAGGGAAATGTGGTAACATGTCTCATTCTATTATCCTTTACCTAAGTCTGACTTATACAGGGAAATGTGGTAACATGTCTCATTCTATTATCCTGTACCTAAGTCTGACTTATATATAGAAGACAGGAGAATCCGTGAACATGGAACCATCACAACAACCCAGTCCTCAGATCTCATCATTACAACCAACTACAAGGTCTCGGATTCATTACAACTTCAATATAAAGCTTTGAAAGCCTGTTAAAATCCCTTTAGTCTCGCTAAGTCTCTATAGCAATATTCCAAACAGAGCAGCCTGTTACTTCTGTTGACCGCAGTTTCATTACGCTTCTCCGAGTCTGTATTTCATAGCAGTTACGCTTTAACACCAGGAACGTCAATTTGCTGCCCATAGACAATAAAACCTGTGTTTCTAGGGGATGTGTGTTGTGTAATGCTTACCCCATTTTCCAGTAAACTTCTGGATGTTCTGATTTCACATGGATTTTATCTGTATGATTCTGAACTCAATTGGATGCAATTATGTTCTGGGAAAAAAAGCTAAACATCTAGGCCTAGCTGCTTTTCAAAATGATTTACCGTGTGTTCATGGTACACAGACCAGAGTCTGCTAGCTGGGTAGACAGACAGACAGACAGACAGACAGACAGACAGACAGACAGACAGACAGACAGACAGACAGACAGACAGACAGACAGACAGACAGACAGACAGACAGACAGACAGACAGACAGACAGACAGACAGACAGACAGACAGACAGACAGACAGACAGACAGACAGACAGACAGACAGACAGAGAGAGAGAGAGAGAGAGAGAGAGAGAGAGAGAGAGAGAGAGAGAGAGAGTGAGAGAGAGAGCTGTATGGTGTCTGTGTGTCATCAACACACATTGCTGTATTGGAGGCAGTACGCACAGTAATAATACACTGGATTTACACTGGATTTACCAATATCAAGTAATAGAAGAGGCAGTATGCATAGTAATAATACACTGGATTTACACTGGATTTACCAATATCAAGTAATAGAGGAGGCAGTACGCATAGTAATAATAAACTGGATTTACACTGGATTTACCAATATCAAGTAATAGAGGCAGTATGCATAGTAATATTAAACTGGATTTACACTGGATTTACCAATATCAAGTAATAGAGGCAGTATGCATAGTAATATTAAACTGGATTTACCAATATCAAGTAATAGAGGCAGTATGCATAGTAATATTAAACTGGATTTACACTGGATTTACCAATATCAAGTAATAGAGGCAGTATGCAAAGTAATATTAAACTGGATTTACACTGGATTTACCAATATCAAGTAATAGAGGAGGCAGTATGCATAGTAATAATAACCTGGATTTACACTGGATTTACCAATATCAAGTAATAGAGGCAGTATGCAAAGTAATATCAAGTAATATCAACTATTTGAGCAATATGAGATGGAACGGAGATCCATGCAATAATGGCTCTATAAGTAAGAGTAATATGGAAAGGAATAAGAGACTGGATTTACACTGGACTTACCAATTTACCAATGTGTGTGTGTGTAAGTAATGGTTGGATGTATGTGGTGCAGATGGTCTCTGAGGTGCAGATGGTCTCTGAGGTGCAGATGGTCTCTGAGGTGCAGATGGTCTCTGAGGTGCAGGTGGTCTCTGAGGTGCAGATGTTCTTGGTCTCTGAGGTGCAGATGGTCTCTGAGGTGCAGATGGTCTCTGAGGTGCAGATGGTCTTGGTCTCTGAGGTGCAGATGGTCTGTGAGGTGCAGATGGTCTCTGAGGTGCAGATGGTCTCTGAGGTGCAGATGGTCTCTGAGGTGGAGATAGTCTCTGAGGTGCAGATGGTCTCTGAAGTGCAGATGGTCTCTGAGGTGCAGATGGTCTCTGAAGTGCAGATGGTCTATGAGGTGCAGATGTTCTTGGTCTCTGAGGTGCAGATGGTGTCTGAGGTGCAGATGGTCTCTGAGGTGCAGATGGTCTCTGAGGTGCAGATAGTCTCTGAGGTGCAGATGGTCTCTGAGGTGCAGATGGTCTCTGAGGTGCAGATGGTCTCTGAGGTGCAGATGGTCTCTGAGGTGCAGATAGTCTCTGAGGTGGAGATGGTCTCTGAGGTGCAGATGGTCTCTGACAGAAAAAGTCTGTTCCCAAACAGCTCTTTTAAACTTGACAACACCTTCTCTAAACTTGACAACACCTCCTCTAACCTTGACAACACCTCCTCTAGCCTTGACAACACCTCCTCTAACCTTGACAACACCTCCTCTAACCTTGACAACACCTCCTCTAACCTTGACAACACCTCCTCTAGCCTTGACAACACCTCCTCTAACCTTGACAACACCTCCTCTAACCTTGACAACACCTCCTCTAACCTTGACAACACCTCCTCTAACCTTGACAACACCTCCTCTAACCTTGACAACACCTACTCTAAACTTGACAACACCTCCTCTAACCTTGACAACACCTCCTCTAACCTTGACAACACCTCCTCTAACCTTGACAACACCTCCTCTAACCTTGACAACACCTCCTCTAACCTTGACAACACCTCCTCTAACCTTGACAGCACCTCCTCTAACCTTGACAACACCTACTCTAAACTTGACAACACCTCCTCTAACCTTGACAACACCTCCTCTAACCTTGACAACACCTCCTCTAACCTTGACAACACCTCCTCTAGCCTTGACAACACCTCCTCTAACCTTGACAACACCTCATCTAACCTTGACAACACCTCCTCTAACCTTGACAACACCTCCTCTAACCTTGACAACATGTCTTCTAATCTTGACAACACCTCCTCTAACCTTGACAGCACCTCCCTTAACCTTGACAACACCTCCTCTAACCTTGACAACACCTCCTCTAACCTTGACAACACCTCCTCTAACCTTGACAACACCTCCTCTAACCTTGACAACACCTCCTCTAACCTTGACAACATGTCCTCTAATCTTGACAACACCTCCTCTAACCTTGACAGCACCTCCCTTAACCTTGACAGCACCTCCCTTAACTTTGACAACACCTCCTCCAACCTTGACAACACCTACTCTAACCTTGACAACACCTCCTCTAACCTTGACAACACCTACTATAACCCTGAAAATCCCTTGTATGGCCTTTCTAGAGGTCCATTCTCTTACAATAAAGCTATAATCAAAACCCTGCATGGTCCCAGTTCAAGTGAAGCATATGGATGTCTTGGCATTGCACTTTAGCTGTGTATTCTCAGGTTTTTACCAGACACCTTGGAGACTAAACCATTTCCCTCCCTCTTCTTTTACCAGGCACCTTGGAGACTAAACCATTTCCCTCCCTCTTCTTTGACCAGCCACCTTGGAGGCCAAATCATTTCCCTCCCTCCCCTCTGTCTAGGCACCTTGGAGACTAAACCATTTCCCTCCCTCTTCTTTTACCAGGCACCTTGGAGACTAAACCATTTCCCTCCCTCTTCTTTGACCAGCCACCTTGGAGGCTAAATAATTTAACTCATAAACCATTTCCTCTGTCTAGGCTACCTCTACAGGACTACAGGGATGATGTCATAGGCTAAGGCGAGCCTGAAAACCCCTGACAGTCATCACAACCCTGAGGCTACGGCTGAGGACAGGAACCAGTCAAAGAAGTCCCGCTATGACCTCAGCAGAGTCATCGAACGAGCAAAAGGACAATATTGGAATAAGGTGGAATCATATAACACAAGCTCTGACGTCTGCCGCATGTGGCAGGGGGCTACAGTCCATTACGGATTACAAAGGAACAACCAACCGTGATCTGCCCAACGATACCTCTTTACCAGACAACTCAATGCTTTGACAAAAACAACACGGTGCCGGGTGTGAGGGCTGCCACCGACCCCAGATCATCGGGTGATCTCGCTCTCGTGAGTAAAGTCTTTAATCAGGTCACCACCCACAAGGCCTGAGGGGATTCCAGGGTGCATTCTCAGAGCACAGAACAGCTGGCAGGCATATTCACGGTAATTTTCAACCTCTCCTTGTCCTTGTCTGTAAATCCCCACATGTTTTAAGATGACCACCATCGTTCCTGTTCCCAAGAACTCGACGATTTCCTGCCACAATGGCTACCGCCCTGAAGCACTGACATCTGTAATCATGGCACACGTAAACACCATCATCCCAGACACCCTAGACCCAGTTCAATTTGCATACTGCCCGAACAGATCCATAGAAGATGCAATCTCAACTCCACCCTGCCCTCACCCAACTACACTACCGGTCAAAAGTTTTAGAACACCTACTCATTCAAGGGTTTTTCATAATTTTTTACTATTTTCTACATTGTAGAATAATAGTGAAGACATCAAAACTATGAAATAACACATTTGGAATCATGTAGTAACCAAAAAAGTGTTAAACAAATCAAAAAATATTTTATATCTGAGATTCTTAAAATAGCCATTGTTGCCTTGATGACAGCTTTGCACACTCTTGGCATTCCCTCAACCAGCTTCACCTGGAATGCTTTTCCAACAGTCTTGAAGTAGTACCCTTACACAGCCTGGAGGTGTGTTGGGTCATTGTCCTGTTGAAAAATAAATGATAGTCCCACTAAGCCAAAACCAGATGGGATGGCGTATCGCTGCAGAATGCTGTGGTAGCCATGCTGGTTAAGTGTAACTTTTGACCGGTAGTGTAGATAAGAGCAATACCTATGTGAGAATGTTGTTCATTGACTACAGCTCAGCGTTCAACACCATAGTCCCCTCAAAGCTCGTCACCAAGATAAGGACCCTGGGACTGATCACCTCTCTCTACAACTGGATCCTGGACTTCCTGACGGGCCGTCCCCAGGTGGTGAGGGTAGGCAACAACACATCTGCCACGCTGATCCTCAACACTGGGCACTTCTTATCCTACTGTCACTCCAACACACTCACATAAACACACACTCCATCATCTCATCACTCACGCATAATTTGCACATACATTTATACTGACTCTACACACACACACAAATATACACCCACTCACATACAGTCTGCTGCTACTCTGTTTATCATATATCCTCATGCCTAGTCCCCTTCCCACTATACATATCTACCTCCATCAATCCAGTATCCCTGCACATTGTTAATATGGTACTGACCCTGTATATAGTCACCTTACCCCTATACATATCTACCTCCATCACTCCAGTATCCCTGTACATTGTTAATATGGTACTGACCCTGTATATAGTCCTCTTCCCCCTATACATATCTACCTCCATCACTCCAGTATCCCTGCACATTGTTAATATGGTACTGACCCTGTATATAGTCCCCTTCCCCCTATACATATCTACCTCCATCACTCCAGTATCCCTGTACATTGTTAATATGGTACTGACCCTGTATATAGTCACCTTACCCCTATACATATCTACCTCCATCACTCCAGTATCCCTGTACATTGTTAATATGGTACTGACCCTGTATATAGTCCCCTTCCCCCTATACATATCTACCTCCATCACTCCAGTATCCCTGTACATTGTTAATATGGTACTGACCCTGTATATAGTCACCTTACCCCTATACATATCTACCTCCATCACTCCAGTATCCCTGTACATTGTTAATATGGTACTGACCCTGTATATAGTCACCTTACCCCTATACATATCTACCTCTATCACTCCAGTATCCCTGTACATTGTTAATATGGTACTGACCCTGTATATAGTCACCTTACCCCTATACATATCTACCTCCATCACTCCAGTATCCCTGTACATTGTTAATATGGTACTGACCCTGTATATAGTCCTCTTCCCCCTATACATATCTACCTCCATCACTCCAGTATCCCTGCACATTGTTAATATGGTACTGACCCTGTATATAGTCACCTTACCCCTATACATATCTACCTCCATCACTCCAGTATCCCTGTACATTGTTAATATGGTACTGGAACTGACCCTATACAGTATATAGATTCTGCACATTGTTAATATGGTATTAGAACTGACCCTGGAACTGTCCCTATACAGTATATAGATTCTGTACATTGTTAATATGGTATTAGAACTGACCCTGGAACTGTCCCTGTATATAGATTCTTACTTTCTGTGTTTTTCTTATTTTTATTTCTCGTGTGTTTGTGTTCTACCTTGTTATTTCATTGATATTGATTACTGCATTGTTGGGGTTCGAGCTGAGAAGAAAGGGCATTTCATTGTAGTTGTGTACAGTTGTGGCCAAAAGTTTGGGAATGATACAAATATTAATTTCCTCAGAGTTTGCTGCTTCAGTGTCTTTAGATATTTTTGTCAGATGTTACTATGGAGAACTGAAGTATAATTACACGCATTTCACAAGTGTCAAAGGCTTTTATTGACAATTACATGAAGTTGATGCAAAGAGTCAATATTTGCAGTGTTGACCCTTCTTTTTCAAGACCTCTGCAATCCGCCCTGGCATGCTGTCAATTAACTTCTGGGCCACATCCTGACGGATGGCAGCCCATTCTTGTATAATGAATGCTTGGAGTTTGTCAGAATTTGTGGGTTTTTGTTTGTTTGGACAAGATTTTTTCCGGGTTCCCCAAACAATCAGAAAGGGGATTCATCAGAGAAAATGACTTTACCCCAGTCCTCAGCAGTCCAATCCCTGTACCTTTTGCAGAATATCAGTCTGTCCCTGATGTTTTTCCTGGAGAGAAGTGGCTTCCTGAGCAAGCTCTGTGTGATCCCGCAGCTGAATAAACTTTAGGAGACGGTCCTGGCGCTTGCTGGACATTCTTGGGCGCCCTGAAGCCTTCTTCACACCAATTGAACCGCTCTCCTTGAAGTTCTTGATGATCCAATAAATGGTTGATTTAGGTACAATCTTACTGGCAGAAATATCCTTGCCAGTGAAGCCCTTTTTGTGCAAAGCAATGATGACGGCACGTGTTTCCGTGCAGGTAACCATGGTTGACAGAGGAAGAACAATGATTCCAAGCACCACCCTCCTTTTGAAGCTTCCAGTCTGTTATTCGAACTCAATTAGCATGACAGAGTGATCTCCAGCCTTGTCCTTGTCAACACTCACACCTGTGTGAGAGAATCACTGACATGATGTCAGCTGGTCCTTTTGTGGCAGGCCTGAAATGCAGTGGAAATGTTTTGGGGGGATTCAGTTCATTTGAATGGCAAAGAGGGACTTTGCAATTAATTGCAATTCATCTGATCACTCTTCATAACATTCTGGAGTATATGCAAATTGCCATCATACAAACTGAGGCAGCAGACCTTCTGAAAATTAATCTTTGTGTCGTTATCAAAATGTTTGGCCCCGACTGTATCTGAAATTAAAACTGCCATTCAATGGAATGATACTCAGACAGGCATGGCTACGGCCTGGGGGTCTATGACACTAAACAACACATCACACCCAGATGACTAAACAACACACCCAGATGACTAAACAACACATCACTCCCAGATGACTAAACACATTTAGTAAATGACCGACACTGAGACACATGAGCTTCATCAAACAGTCAGATGCATCTAGCTTTCTCTTTCAGTCCAGAGGCACAAAGTCCAGAGGCACAAAGTCCAGAGGCACAAAGTCCAGAGGCACAAAGTCCAGAGGCACAAAGTCCAGAGGCACACACAATAAAACACCATCGGGAAAGACATCACGGAGAGAGTTCCTTAGAAACCAGTGATGTACTGGGATATCCACACCAGCTTCTGTAGTGCCATGCGACCGAGAGAAAACTATGGGACTAGCCTGATATCAGTTCCTTAGAAATCATTATGGGACTAGCCTGATTCCAGTTCCTTAGAAATCATTATGGGACTAGCCTGATTCCAGGTCCTTTGAAATCATTATGGGACTGGCCTGATTCCAGGTCCTTTGAAATCATTATGGGACTGGCCTGATTCCAGGTCCTTTGAAATCATTATGGGACTGGCCTGATTCCAGGTCCTTTGAAATCATTATGGGACTGGCCTGATTCCAGGTCCTTTGAAACCATTATGGGACTGGCCTGATTCCAGGTCCTTTGAAATCATTATGGGACTGGCCTGATTCCAGTTCCTTAGAAATCATTATGGGACTGGCCTGATTCCAGGTCCTTTGAAATCATTATGGGACTGGCCTGATTCCAGGTCCTTTGAAATCATTATGGGACTGGCCTGATTCCAGTTCCTTAGATATCATTATGGGACTAGCCTGATGCCAGTTCCTTAGATATCATTATGGGACTGGCCTGATTCCAGGTCCTTTGAAATCCAGTTCCTTAGAAATCATTACTCAAAACGTCTGCCAGAAGTTTGCTGAATAACCCAGAGTGTTATAACTATGCTTTCAACCAAATTCCAAAGGAAAAACAATGTCAGGTAAATGGCAAATATTAACCATGTATGCTGTCTATATTGGTTGTAATTTACATAAGTCAGCGTCTAAGAATAAAGTATTTTTACGTAGAGTGTAGAGTGTTACTAGTAAATTAACTAGTGGAAGCCTGTCTCAGAGTGTTACTATTAAATTAACTAGTGGAAGCCTGTCCCAGAGTGTTACTAGTCCATTAACTAGTGGAAGCCTGTCACAGAGTGTTACTAGTAAATTAACTAGTGGAAGCCTGTCCCAGAGTGTTACTCGTGCATTAACGAGTGGAAGTCTGTCCCAGAGTGTTACCAGTCCATTAACTAGTGGAAGCCTGTCCCAGAGTGTTACCAGTCCATTAACTAGTGGAAGCCTGTCCCAGAGTGTTACTAGTAAATTAACTAGTGGAAGCCGGTCCCAGAGTGTTACTAGTAAATTAACTAGTGGAAGCCTGTCCCAGAGTGTTACTAGTAAATTAACTAGTGGAAGCCTGTCTCAGATGTGTTACTAGTTCATTAACTAGTGGAAGCCTGTCCCAGAGTGTTACTAGTAAATTAACTAGTGGAAGCCTGTCCCAGAGTGTTACTAGTAAATTAACTAGTGGAAGCCTGTCTCAGATGTGTTACTAGTTCATTAACTAGTGGAAGCCTGTCCCAGAGTGTTACTAGTTCATTAAATAGTGGAAGCCTGTCCCAGAGTGTTACTAGTAAATTAACTAGTGGAAGCCTGTACCAGAGTGTTAATAGTAAATTAACTAGTGGAAGCCTGTCCCAGAGTGTTACTAGTAAATTAACTAGTGGAAGCCTGTCTCAGATGTGTTACTAGTTCATTAACTAGTGGAAGCCTGTCCCAGAGTGTTACTAGTTCATTAAATAGTGGAAGCCTGTCCCAGAGTGTTACTAGTAAATTAACTAGTGGAAGCCTGTACCAGAGTGTTAATAGTCTATTAACTAGTGGAAGCCTGTCCCAGAGTGTTACTAGTCCATTAACTAGTGGAAGCCTGTCCCAGAGTGTTACTAGTAAATTAACTAGTGGAAGCCTGTCCTAGAGTGTTACTAGTAAATTAACTAGTGGAAGCCTGTCCTAGAGTGTTACTAGTAAATTAACTAGTGGAAGCCTGTCCCAGAGTGTTACCAGTCCATTAACTAGTGGAAGCCTGTCCCAGAGTGTTACTAGTAAATTAACTAGTGGAAGCCGGTCCCAGAGTGTTACTAGTAAATTAACTAGTGGAAGCCTGTCCCAGAGTGTTACTAGTAAATTAACTAGTGGAAGCCTGTCTCAGATGTGTTACTAGTTCATTAACTAGTGGAAGCCTGTCCCAGAGTGTTACTAGTAAATTAACTAGTGGAAGCCTGTCCCAGAGTGTTACTAGTAAATTAACTAGTGGAAGCCTGTCTCAGATGTGTTACTAGTTCATTAACTAGTGGAAGCCTGTCCCAGAGTGTTACTAGTTCATTAAATAGTGGAAGCCTGTCCCAGAGTGTTACTAGTAAATTAACTAGTGGAAGCCTGTACCAGAGTGTTAATAGTAAATTAACTAGTGGAAGCCTGTCCCAGAGTGTTACTAGTAAATTAACTAGTGGAAGCCTGTCTCAGATGTGTTACTAGTTCATTAACTAGTGGAAGCCTGTCCCAGAGTGTTACTAGTTCATTAAATAGTGGAAGCCTGTCCCAGAGTGTTACTAGTAAATTAACTAGTGGAAGCCTGTACCAGAGTGTTAATAGTCTATTAACTAGTGGAAGCCTGTCCCAGAGTGTTACTAGTCCATTAACTAGTGGAAGCCTGTCCCAGAGTGTTACTAGTAAATTAACTAGTGGAAGCCTGTCCTAGAGTGTTACTAGTAAATTAACTAGTGGAAGCCTGTCCTAGAGTGTTACTAGTAAATTAACTAGTGGAAGCCTGTCCCAGAGTGTTACTAGTAAATTAACTAGTGGAAGCCTGTCTCAGATGTGTTACTAGTTCATTAACTAGTGGAAGCCTGTCCCAGAGTGTTACTAGTAAATTAACTAGTGGAAGCCTGTCCCAGAGTGTTACTAGTAAATTAACTAGTGGAAGCCTGTCTCAGATGTGTTACTAGTTCATTAACTAGTGGAAGCCTGTCCCAGAGTGTTACTAGTTCATTAAATAGTGGAAGCCTGTCCCAGAGTGTTACTAGTAAATTAACTAGTGGAAGCCTGTACCAGAGTGTTAATAGTAAATTAACTAGTGGAAGCCTGTCCCAGAGTGTTACTAGTAAATTAACTAGTGGAAGCCTGTCTCAGATGTGTTACTAGTTCATTAACTAGTGGAAGCCTGTCCCA
Source organism: Salvelinus namaycush (assembly GCF_016432855.1). Taxonomy (NCBI): domain Eukaryota; kingdom Metazoa; phylum Chordata; class Actinopteri; order Salmoniformes; family Salmonidae; genus Salvelinus; species Salvelinus namaycush. Next base: position 77,016 of record NW_024057867.1, read on the forward strand.
GAGTGTTACTAGTAAATTAACTAGTGGAAGCCTGTACCAGAGTGTTAATAGTAAATTAACTAGTGGAAGCCTGTCCCAGAGTGTTACTAGTAAATTAACTAGTGGAAGCCTGTCTCAGATGTGTTACTAGTTCATTAACTAGTGGAAGCCTGTCCCAGAGTGTTACTAGTTCATTAAATAGTGGAAGCCTGTCCCAGAGTGTTACTAGTAAATTAACTAGTGGAAGCCTGTACCAGAGTGTTAATAGTAAATTAACTAGTGGAAGCCTGTCCCAGAGTGTTACTAGTAAATTAACTAGTGGAAGCCTGTCTCAGATGTGTTACTAGTTCATTAACTAGTGGAAGCCTGTCCCAGAGTGTTACTAGTTCATTAAATAGTGGAAGCCTGTCCCAGAGTGTTACTAGTAAATTAACTAGTGGAAGCCTGTACCAGAGTGTTAATAGTCTATTAACTAGTGGAAGCCTGTCCCAGAGTGTTACTAGTCCATTAACTAGTGGAAGCCTGTCCCAGAGTGTTACTAGTAAATTAACTAGTGGAAGCCTGTCCTAGAGTGTTACTAGTAAATTAACTAGTGGAAGCCTGTCCTAGAGTGTTACTAGTAAATTAACTAGTGGAAGCCTGTCCCAGAGTGTTACTAGTAAATTAACTAGTGGAAGCCTGTCTCAGATGTGTTACTAGTTCATTAACTAGTGGAAGCCTGTCCCAGAGTGTTACTAGTAAATTAACTAGTGGAAGCCTGTCCCAGAGTGTTACTAGTAAATTAACTAGTGGAAGCCTGTCTCAGATGTGTTACTAGTTCATTAACTAGTGGAAGCCTGTCCCAGAGTGTTACTAGTTCATTAAATAGTGGAAGCCTGTCCCAGAGTGTTACTAGTAAATTAACTAGTGGAAGCCTGTACCAGAGTGTTAATAGTAAATTAACTAGTGGAAGCCTGTCCCAGAGTGTTACTAGTAAATTAACTAGTGGAAGCCTGTCTCAGATGTGTTACTAGTTCATTAACTAGTGGAAGCCTGTCCCAGAGTGTTACTAGTTCATTAAATAGTGGAAGCCTGTCCCAGAGTGTTACTAGTAAATTAACTAGTGGAAGCCTGTACCAGAGTGTTAATAGTCTATTAACTAGTGGAAGCCTGTCCCAGAGTGTTACTAGTCCATTAACTAGTGGAAGCCTGTCCCAGAGTGTTACTAGTAAATTAACTAGTGGAAGCCTGTCCTAGAGTGTTACTAGTAAATTAACTAGTGGAAGCCTGTCCTAGAGTGTTACTAGTAAATTAACTAGTGGAAGCCTGTCCCAGAGTGTTACCAGTCCATTAACTAGTGGAAGCCTGTCCCAGAGTGTTACTAGTAAATGAACTAGTGGAAGCCGGTCCCAGAGTGTTACTAGTAAATTAACTAGTGGAAGCCTGTCCCAGAGTGTTACTAGTAAATTAACTAGTGGAAGCCTGTCTCAGATGTGTTACTAGTTCATTAACTAGTGGAAGCCTGTCCCAGAGTGTTACTAGTAAATTAACTAGTGGAAGCCTGTCCCAGAGTGTTACTAGTAAATTAACTAGTGGAAGCCTGTCTCAGATGTGTTACTAGTTCATTAACTAGTGGAAGCCTGTCCCAGAGTGTTACTAGTTCATTAAATAGTGGAAGCCTGTCCCAGAGTGTTACTAGTAAATTAACTAGTGGAAGCCTGTACCAGAGTGTTAATAGTAAATTAACTAGTGGAAGCCTGTCCCAGAGTGTTACTAGTAAATTAACTAGTGGAAGCCTGTCTCAGATGTGTTACTAGTTCATTAACTAGTGGAAGCCTGTCCCAGAGTGTTACTAGTAAATTAACTAGTGGAAGCCTGTCCCAGAGTGTTACTAGTAAATTAACTAGTGGAAGCCTGTCTCAGATGTGTTACTAGTTCATTAACTAGTGGAAGCCTGTCCCAGAGTGTTACTAGTTCATTAAATAGTGGAAGCCTGTCCCAGAGTGTTACTAGTAAATTAACTAGTGGAAGCCTGTACCAGAGTGTTAATAGTAAATTAACTAGTGGAAGCCTGTCCCAGAGTGTTACTAGTAAATTAACTAGTGGAAGCCTGTCTCAGATGTGTTACTAGTTCATTAACTAGTGGAAGCCTGTCCCAGAGTGTTACTAGTTCATTAAATAGTGGAAGCCTGTCCCAGAGTGTTACTAGTAAATTAACTAGTGGAAGCCTGTACCAGAGTGTTAATAGTCTATTAACTAGTGGAAGCCTGTCCCAGAGTGTTACTAGTCCATTAACTAGTGGAAGCCTGTCCCAGAGTGTTACTAGTAAATTAACTAGTGGAAGCCTGTCCTAGAGTGTTACTAGTAAATTAACTAGTGGAAGCCTGTCCTAGAGTGTTACTAGTAAATTAACTAGTGGAAGCCTGTCCCAGAGTGTTACCAGTCCATTAACTAGTGGAAGCCTGTCCCAGAGTGTTACTAGTAAATTAACTAGTGGAAGCCGGTCCCAGAGTGTTACTAGTAAATTAACTAGTGGAAGCCTGTCCCAGAGTGTTACTAGTAAATTAACTAGTGGAAGCCTGTCTCAGATGTGTTACTAGTTCATTAACTAGTGGAAGCCTGTCCCAGAGTGTTACTAGTAAATTAACTAGTGGAAGCCTGTCCCAGAGTGTTACTAGTAAATTAACTAGTGGAAGCCTGTCTCAGATGTGTTACTAGTTCATTAACTAGTGGAAGCCTGTCCCAGAGTGTTACTAGTTCATTAAATAGTGGAAGCCTGTCCCAGAGTGTTACTAGTAAATTAACTAGTGGAAGCCTGTACCAGAGTGTTAATAGTAAATTAACTAGTGGAAGCCTGTCCCAGAGTGTTACTAGTAAATTAACTAGTGGAAGCCTGTCTCAGATGTGTTACTAGTTCATTAACTAGTGGAAGCCTGTCCCAGAGTGTTACTAGTTCATTAAATAGTGGAAGCCTGTCCCAGAGTGTTACTAGTAAATTAACTAGTGGAAGCCTGTACCAGAGTGTTAATAGTCTATTAACTAGTGGAAGCCTGTCCCAGAGTGTTACTAGTCCATTAACTAGTGGAAGCCTGTCCCAGAGTGTTACTAGTAAATTAACTAGTGGAAGCCTGTCCTAGAGTGTTACTAGTAAATTAACTAGTGGAAGCCTGTCCTAGAGTGTTACTAGTAAATTAACTAGTGGAAGCCTGTCCCAGAGTGTTACTAGTAAATTAACTAGTGGAAGCCTGTCTCAGATGTGTTACTAGTTCATTAACTAGTGGAAGCCTGTCCCAGAGTGTTACTAGTTCATTAAATAGTGGAAGCCTGTCCCAGAGTGTTACTAGTAAATTAACTAGTGGAAGCCTGTACCAGAGTGTTAATAGTCTATTAACTAGTGGAAGCCTGTCCCAGAGTGTTACTAGTCCATTAACTAGTGGAAGCCTGTCCCAGGGTGTTACTAGTCCATTAACTAGTGGAAGCCTGTCCTAGAGTGTTACTAGTCCATTAACTAGTGGAAGCCTGTCCCAGAGTGTTACTAGTCCATTATCTAGTGGAAGCCTGTCCCAGAGTGTTACTAGTCCATTAACTAGTGGAAGCCTGTCCCAGAGTGTTACTAGTCCATTAACTAGTGGAAGCCTGTCCTAGAGTGTTATTAGTAAATTAACTAGTGGAAGCCTGTCCCAGAGTGTCACTAGTCCATTAACTAGTGGAAGCCTGTCTCAGAGTGTTACTAGTCCATTAACTAGTGGAAGCCTGTCCCAGAGTGTTACTAGTCCATTACCTAGTGGAAGCCTGTCCCAGAGTGTTACTAGTCCATTAACTAGTGGAAGCCTGTCCCAGGGTGTTACTAGTCCATTAACTAGTGGAAGCCTGTCCCAGAGTGTTACTAGTAAATTAACGAGTGGAAGCCTGTCCCAGAGTGTTACTAGTAAATTAACTAGTGGAAGCCTGTCCCAGAGTGTTACTAGTCCATTAACTAGTGGAAGCCTGTCCCAGAGTGTTACTAGTAAATTAACTAGTGGAAGCCTGTCCCAGAGTGTTACTAGTAAATTAACTAGTGGAAGCCTGTCCCAGAGTGTTACTAGTCCATTAACAAGTGGAAGCCTGTCTCAGAGTGTTACTAGTAAATTAACTAGTGGAAGCCTGTCCCAGAGTGTTACTAGTAAATTAACTAGTGGAAGCCTGTCCCAGAGTGTTACTAGTAAATTAACTAGTGGAAGCCTGTCCCAGAGTGTTACTAGTAAATTAACGAGTGGAAGCCTGTCCAAGAGTGTTACTAGTAAATTAACTAGTGGAAGCCTGTCCCAGAGTGTTACTAGTCCATTAACTAGTGGAAGCCTGTCTCAGAGTGTTACTAGTAAATTAACTAGTGGAAGCCTGTCCCAGTGTGTTACTAGTAAATTAACTAGTGGAAACCTGTCTCAGAGTGTTACTAGTAAATTAACTAGTGGAGGTCTGTCTCAGAGTGTTACTAGTTCATTAAATAGTGGAAGCCTGTCTCAGAGTGTTAATAGTTCATGAACTAGTGGACGCCTGTCCCAGAGTGTTA
>NW_024057868.1:0-15000 GCF_016432855.1 Salvelinus namaycush
AACTGGTCTCCTCTGTTCTCTAATGAACAGGACTCGTTTAACTGGTCTCCTCTGTTCCTCTAATGAACAGGACTCTGTTTAACTGTCTCTGTTCTCTAATGAACAGGACTCTGTTTGATCTGGTCTCTGTTCTCTAATGAACAGGACTTCTGTTAATGGTCTCTGTTCTCTAATGAACAGACTCTGTGTAACTGGTCTCTGCTTCTCTATGAAACAGGACTCTGTTTAACTGGTCTCCTCTGTTCTCTAATGAACAGGACTCTGTTTAACTGGTCTCCTCCTGTTCTATAAGGAACAGGACTCTGTTTAACTGGCTCCTCTGTTCTCTAATGAACAGGACTCTGTTTAACTGGATCTCTGTTCTTCATAATGAACAGGACTCTGTTTTGACTGGCTCCTCTGTTCTCTAATGACAGGACTCTGTTTAACTGGTCTCCTCTGTTCTCTAATGAAACAGGACTCTGTTTGACTGGTCTCCTCTGTTCTCTAATGAACAGGACTCTGTTTAACTGGTCTCCTCTGTTCTCTAATGAACAGGACTCTGTTTAACTGGTCTCTGTTCTCTAATGAACAGGACTCTGTTTAACTGGTCTCCTCTGTTCTCTAATGAACAGGACTCTGTTTGAACTGGTCTCCTCTGTTCTCTAATGAACAGGACTCTGTTTGACTGGTCTCCTCTGTTCTCTAATGAACAGGACTCTGTTTAACTGGTCTCCTCTGTTCTCTAATGAACAGGACTCTGTTTGAACTGGTCTCCTCTGTTCTCTAATGAACAGGACTCTGTTTGAACTGGTCTCCTCTGTTCTCTAATGAACATGACTCTGTTTAACTGGTCTCCTCTGTTCTCTAATGAACAGGACTCTGTTTAACTGGTCTCCTCTGTTCTCTAATGAACAGGACTCTGTTTACTGGTCTCTGTTCTCTAATGAACAGGACTCTGTTTAACTGGTCTCCTCTGTTCTCTAATGAACAGGACTCTGTTTGACTGGTCTCCTCTGTTCTCTAATGAACAGGACTCTGTTTAACTGGTCTCCTCTGTTCCTCTAATGAACAGGACTCTGTTTAACTGGTCTCCTCTGTTCTCTAATGAACAGGACTCTGTTTGACTGGTCTCCTCTGTTCTCTAATGAACAGGACTCTGTTTAACTGGTCTCCTCTGTTCTCTAATGAACAGGACTCTGTTTAACTGGTCTCCTCTGTTCTCTAATGAACAGGACTCTGTTTAACTGGTCTCTGTTCTCTAATGAACAGGACTCTGTTTGACTGGTCTCCTCTGTTCTCTAATGAACAGGACTCTGTTTGACTGGTCTCTCTGTTCTCTAATGAACAGGACTCTGTTTGAACTGGTCTCCTCTGTTCTCTAATGAACAGGACTCTGTTTGACTGGTCTCTGTTCTCTAATGAACAGGACTCTGTTTAACTGTTCTCTGTTCTCTAATGAACAGGACTCTGTTTGACTGGTCTCCTCTGTTCTCTAATGAACAGGACTCTGTTTGACTGGTCTCCTCTGTTCTCTAATGAACAGGACTCTGTTTAACTGGTCTCCTCTGTTCTCTAATGAACAGGACTCTGTTTAACTGGTCTCCTCTGTTCTCTAATGAACAGGACTCTGTTTAACTGGTCTCTGTTCTCTAATGAACAGGACTCTGTTTGACTGGTCTCCTCTGTTCTCTAATGAACAGGACTCTGTTTAACTGGTCTCCTCTGTTCTCTAATGAACAGGACTCTGTTTGACTGGTCTCCTCTGTTCTCTAATGAACAGGACTCTGTTTGACTGGTCTCTGTTCTCTAATGAACAGGACTCTGTTTAACTGGTCTCTGTTCTCTAATGAACAGGACTCTGTTTGACTGGTCTCCTCTGTTCTCTAATGAACAGGACTCTGTTTAACTGGTCTCCTCTGTTCTCTAATGAACAGGACTCTGTTTAACTGGTCTCCTCTGTTCTCTAATGAACAGGACTCTGTTTAACTGGTCTCTGTTCTCTAATGAACAGGACTCTGTTTGACTGGTCTCTGTTCTCTAATGAACAGGACTCTGTTTAACTGGTCTCTGTTCTCTAATGAACAGGACTCTGTGTAACTGGTCTCTGTTCTCTAATGAACAGGACTCTGTTTAACTGGTCTCCTCTGTTCTCTAATGAACAGGACTCTGTTTAACTGGTCTCCTCTGTTCTCTAATGAACAGGACTCTGTTTAACTGGTCTCTGTTCTCTAATGAACAGGACTCTGTTTAACTGGTCTCTGTTCTCTAATGAACAGGACTCTGTTTGACTGGTCTCTGTTCTCTAATGAACAGGACTCTGTTTAACTGGTCTCCTCTGTTCTCTAATGAACAGGACTCTGTTTGACTGGTCTCCTCTGTTCTCTAATGAACAGGACTCTGTTTAACTGGTCTCTGTTCTCTAATGAACAGGACTCTGTGTAACTGGTCTCTGTTCTCTAATGAACAGGACTCTGTTTAACTGGTCTCCTCTGTTCTCTAATGAACAGGACTCTGTTTAACTGGTCTCCTCTATTCTCTAATGAACAGGACTCTGTTTGACTGGTCTCCTCTGTTCTCTAATGAACAGGACTCTGTTTAACTGGTCTCCTCTGTTCTCTAATGAACAGGACTCTGTTTAACTGGTCTCCTCTGTTCTCTAATGAACAGGACTCTGTTTGACTGGTCTCCTCTGTTCTCTAATGAACATGACTCTGTTTAACTGGTCTCTGTTCTCTAATGAACAGGACTCTGTTTAACTGGTCTCCTCTGTTCTCTAATGAACAGGACTCTGTTTAACTGGTCTCTGTTCTCTAATGAACAGGACTCTGTTTAACTGGTCTCCTCTGTTCTCTAATGAACAGGACTCTGTTTGACTGGTCTCCTCTGTTCTCTAATGAACAGGACTCTGTTTAACTGGTCTCCTCTGTCCTCTAATGAACAGGACTCTGTTTAACTGGTCTCCTCTGTTCTCTAATGAACAGGACTCTGTTTGACTGGTCTCCTCTGTTCTCTAATGAACAGGACTCTGTTTAACTGGTCTCCTCTGTTCTCTAATGAACAGGACTCTGTTTAACTGGTCTCCTCTGTTCTCTAATGAACAGGACTCTGTTTAACTGGTCTCTGTTCTCTAATGAACAGGACTCTGTTTGACTGGTCTCCTCTGTTCTCTAATGAACAGGACTCTGTGTGACTGGTCTCCTCTGTTCTCTAATGAACAGGACTCTGTGTGACTGGTCTCCTCTGTTCTCTAATGAACAGGACTCTGTTTGACTGGTCTCTGTTCTCTAATGAACAGGACTCTGTTTAACTGGTCTCCTCTGTTCTCTAATGAACAGGACTCTGTTTGACTGGTCTCTGTTCTCTAATGAACAGGACTCTGTTTAACTGGTCTCCTCTGTTCTCTAATGAACAGGACTCTGTTTGACTGGTCTCCTCTGTTCTCTAATGAACAGGACTCTGTTTGACTGGTCTCTGTTCTCTAATGAACAGGACTCTGTTTAACTGGTCTCTGTTCTCTAATGAACAGGACTCTGTTTGACTGGTCTCCTCTGTTCTCTAATGAACAGGACTCTGTTTAACTGGTCTCCTCTGTTCTCTAATGAACAGGACTCTGTTTAACTGGTCTCCTCTGTTCTCTAATGAACAGGACTCTGTTTAACTGGTCTCCTCTGTTCTCTAATGAACAGGACTCTGTTTAACTGGTCTCTGTTCTCTAATGAACAGGACTCTGTTTGACTGGTCTCTGTTCTCTAATGAACAGGACTCTGTTTAACTGGTCTCTGTTCTCTAATGAACAGGACTCTGTGTAACTGGTCTCTGTTCTCTAATGAACAGGACTCTGTTTAACTGGTCTCCTCTGTTCTCTAATGAACAGGACTCTGTTTAACTGGTCTCCTCTGTTCTCTAATGAACAGGACTCTGTTTAACTGGTCTCTGTTCTCTAATGAACAGGACTCTGTTTAACTGGTCTCTGTTCTCTAATGAACAGGACTCTGTTTGACTGGTCTCTGTTCTCTAATGAACAGGACTCTGTTTAACTGGTCTCCTCTGTTCTCTAATGAACAGGACTCTGTTTGACTGGTCTCCTCTGTTCTCTAATGAACAGGACTCTGTTTAACTGGTCTCTGTTCTCTAATGAACAGGACTCTGTGTAACTGGTCTCTGTTCTCTAATGAACAGGACTCTGTTTAACTGGTCTCCTCTGTTCTCTAATGAACAGGACTCTGTTTAACTGGTCTCCTCTGTTCTCTAATGAACAGGACTCTGTTTAACTGTTCTCTGTTCTCTAATGAACAGGACTCTGTTTGACTGGTCTCCTCTGTTCTCTAATGAACAGGACTCTGTTTGACTGGTCTCCTCTGTTCTCTAATGAACAGGACTCTGTTTAACTGGTCTCCTCTGTTCTCTAATGAACAGGACTCTGTTTAACTGGTCTCCTCTGTTCTCTAATGAACAGGACTCTGTTTGACTGGTCTCCTCTGTTCTCTAATGAACAGGACTCTGTTTAACTGGTCTCTGTTCTCTAATGAACAGGACTCTGTTTGACTGGTCTCCTCTGTTCTCTAATGAACAGGACTCTGTTTAACTGGTCTCCTCTGTTCTCTAATGAACAGGACTCTGTTTAACTGGTCTCCTCTGTTCTCTAATGAACAGGACTCTGTTTAACTGGTCCTCTGTTCTCTAATGAACAGGACTCTGTTTAACTGGTCTCTGTTCTCTAATGAACAGGACTCTGTTTGACTGGTCTCTGTTCTCTAATGAACAGGACTCTGTTTAACTGGTCTCTGTTCTCTAATGAACAGGACTCTGTGTAACTGGTCTCTGTTCTCTAATGAACAGGACTCTGTTTAACTGGTCTCCTCTGTTCTCTAATGAACAGGACTCTGTTAACTGGTCTCCTCTGTTCTCTAATGAACAGGACTCTGTTTAACTGGTCTCTGTTCTCTAATGAACAGGACTCTGTTTAACTGGTCTCTGTTCTCTAATGAACAGGACTCTGTTTGACTGGTCTCTGTTCTCTAATGAACAGGACTCTGTTTAACTGGTCTCCTCTGTTCTCTAATGAACAGGACTCTGTTTGACTGGTCTCCTCTGTTCTCTAATGAACAGGACTCTGTTTAACTGGTCTCTGTTCTCTAATGAACAGGACTCTGTGTAACTGGTCTCTGTTCTCTAATGAACAGGACTCTGTTTAACTGGTCTCCTCTGTTCTCTAATGAACAGGACTCTGTTTAACTGGTCTCCTCTATTCTCTAATGAACAGGACTCTGTTTGACTGGTCTCCTCTGTTCTCTAATGAACAGGACTCTGTTTAACTGGTCTCCTCTGTTCTCTAATGAACAGGACTCTGTTTAACTGGTCTCCTCTGTTCTCTAATGAACAGGACTCTGTTTAACTGGTCTCTGTTCTCTAATGAACAGGACTCTGTTTGACTGGTCTCCTCTGTTCTCTAATGAACAGGACTCTGTTTGACTGGTCTCCTCTGTTCTCTAATGAACAGGACTCTGTTTAACTGGTCTCTGTTCTCTAATGAACAGGACTCTGTTTAACTGGTCTCCTCTGTTCTCTAATGAACAGGACTCTGTTTAACTGGTCTCCTCTGTTCTCTAATGAACAGGACTCTGTTTGACTGGTCTCCTCTGTTCTCTAATGAACAGGACTCTGTTTAACTGGTATCTGTTCTCTAATGAACAGGACTCTGTTTAACTGGTCTCCTCTGTTCTCTAATGAACAGGACTCTGTTTGACTGGTCTCTGTTCTCTAATGAACAGGACTCTGTTTAACTGGTCTCCTCTGTTCTCTAATGAACAGGACTCTGTTTAACTGGTCTCCTCTGTTCTCTAATGAACAGGACTCTGTTTGACTGGTCTCTGTTCTCTAATGAACAGGACTCTGTTTGACTGGTCTCCTCTGTTCTTTAATGAACAGGACTCTGTTTAACTGGTCTCTTCTGTTCCTGGTTTCAGCCTGATATCATCTCCAGAATACTGTGATGGAATCACCTGCAGCTGCCTTCTTCTCTGTGTGTGTGTGTGTGTGTGTGTGTGTGTGTGTGTGTGTGTGTGTGTGTGTGTGTGTGTGTGTGTGTGTGTGTGTGTGTGTGTGTGTGTGTGTGTGTGTGTGTGTGTGTGTGTGTGTGTGTGTGTGTGTGAGACAGACAGAGCAGGAAATGTTCTGGAACTCAGAAGGGGATTTACAGAAGCCTCTCCTCGGCCTCCCAACATCAAAGCTCCTGGAATTTACATTAGTTTCATATTCAGCATTTTAATTATTTTGATTTAAATTTCTATTTCTATGAATATATACAGTATTTTTTTTTACTTCTGACGTTGTTATAATCTGTTTCCTCTCTGTCTGATGGCTAATAGAACAAACACAGCTTCCTGTTTCCTGTCTGTCTGATGGCTAATAGAACAAACACAGCTTCCTGTTTCCTGTCTGTCTGATGGCCAATAGAACAAACACACCTTCCTGTTTCCTCTCTGTCTGATGGCCAATAGAACAAACACACCTTCCTGTTTCCTGTCTGTCTGATGGCTAATAGAACAAACACAGCTGTCTGTTTCCTGTCTGTCTGATGGCTAATAGAACAAACACACCTTCCTGTTTCCTGTCTGTCTGATGGCTAATAGAACAAACACACCTTCCTGTTTCCTGTCTGTCTGATGGCTAATAGAACAAACACCGCTGTCTGTTTCCTGTCTGTCTGATGGCTAATAGAACAAACACACCTTCCTGTTTCCTGTCTGTCTGATGGCCAATAGAACAAACACACCTTCCTGTTTCCTGTCTGTCTGATGGCTAATAGAACAAACACACCTTCCTGTTTCCTGTCTGTCTGATGGCCAATAGAACAAACACACCTTCCTGTTTCCTGTCTGTCTGATGGCTAATAGAACAAACACACTTTCCTGTTTCCTGTCTGTCTGATGGCTAATAGAACAAACACAGCTACCTGTTTCCTGTCTGTCTGATGGCTAATAGAACAAACACAGCTGTCTGTTTCCTGTCTGTCTGATGGCTAATAGAACAAACACACCTTCCTGTTTCCTATCTGTCTGATGGCCAATAGAACAAACACACCTTCCTGTTTCCTGTCTGTCTGATGGCTAATAGAACAAACACAGCTTCCTGTTTCCTGTCTGTCTGATGGCCAATAGAACAAACACACCTTCCTGTTTCCTGTCTGTCTGATGGCTAATAGAACAAACACACCTTCCTGTTTCCTGTCTGTCTGATGGCTAATAGAACAAACACAGCTTCCTGTTTCCTGTCTGTCTGATGGCTAATAGAACAAACACACCTTCCTGTTTCCTGTCTGTCTGATGGCTAATAGAACAAACACAGCTTCCTGTTTCCTGTCTGTCTGATGGCTAATAGAACAAACACAGCTGTCTGTTTCCTGTCTGTCTGATGGCTAATAGAACAAACACAGCTTCCTGTTTCCTGTCTGTCTGATGGCCAATAGAACAAACACACCTTCCTGTTTCCTGTCTGTCTGATGGCTAATAAAACACTGAAGAAGTGAAGCGGTGTCTCTCATTCTGGATGTAATATTGTGTTTGTGCTGTTTTATTGAGGTAGATGTACTGACTATGACTGTGATATGTGATATGTGGTTGAGGATAACGGGGCGGCAGGTAACCTAGTGGTTGGAGGAGCCGAAACGGTGAAAGTTCTGTCGACGTGCCCTTGAGCAAGGCACTTGACCCTCTTAATATTACGGCTGACTCTGTAAAACAACACATTTCACTGCACCTATCTGGTGTATGTGACAATAAAATATATACAGTGCATTCGGAAAAGTATTCAGACCCCTTGACTTTTTACACATTTTGTTACGTTACCGCCTTGTTCTAAAATGTATTAAATTATTATTTTTCCTCCTCATCAGTCTACACACAATACCCCATAATGACATCACAATACCCCATAATGACACCACAATACCCCATAATGACATCACAATACCCCATAATGACACCACAATACCCCATAATGACATCACAATACCCCATAATGACAAGGTGAAAACAAGTTTTTAGATTTTTTTTGCAAATGTATTAAAAATAAAAAACAGAAATACCTTATTTACATAAGTATTCAGACCCTTTACTGTGAGAGTTGAAATTGAGCTCAGGTGCATCCTGTTTACATTGATCATCCTTGAGATGTTTCTACAACTTGATTAGAGTCCACCTGTGGTAAATTCAATTGATTGGACATGATTTGGAAAGGCACACACCTGTCTATTTAAGGTCCCACAGTGCATGTCAGAGCAAAAACCAAGCCATGAGGTCGAAGGAATTGTCCGTAGAGCTCAGAGACAGGATTGTCAAAGCACAGATCTATGGAAAGGTGCCAAAACATTTCTGCAGCATTGAAGAACACAGTGGCCTCCATCATTCTTAAATGGAAGACGTTTGGAACCACCAAGACTCTTCCTAGAGCTGACTGCCCGGCCAAACTGAGCAATCGGGGGAGAAGGACCTTGGTCAGGGAGGTGACCGAGAACCCGATGGTCAATCTGACACTCCTTCTACTACTCTGACACTCTGGCTCTAGAGTTCCTCTGTAGAGATGGAAGAAACTTCCAAAAGGACAACCATCTCTGCAGCACTCCACAAATCAGGCCTTTAAGGTAGACAGAGGAGTGGCCAGACAGAAGTCACTCTTCTGTAAAAGGCACACGACAGCCCGCTTGGAGTTTGCCAAAAGGCACTGAAAGACTCTCAGACCATGAGAAACAATATTCTCTGGTCTGATGTAACAAAGATTGAACTCTTTGGCCTGAATGCTAAGTGTTATGTCTGGAGGAAACCTGGCACCATTCCTACGGTGAAGCATATTGGTGGCAGCATCATGCTGTGGGGATGTTTTTCAGCGGCAGGGACTGGGAGACTATTCAGGATCGAGGGAAAGATGAACAGACTAAAGTACAAAGAGATCCTTGATGAAAACCTGCTCCAGAGCGCTCAGGACCTCAGACTGGGGTGAAGGTTCAACTTCCAACAGGATAACGACCCTAAGCACACAGCCAAGACAACGCAGGAGTGGCTTTGGGACAAGTCTCTGAATGTCCTCGAGTGGCCCAGCCAGAGCCCGGACTTGAACCCGATCTTACATCTCTGGATTGACCTGGAAATAGCTGTGCAGCAACGCTCCCCATCCAACCTCACAGAGCTTGAGAGGATCTGCAGAGAAGAATGGGAGGAACTGTGCCAAGCTTGTAGCATCATAACCAAGAAGACTCGATGCTGTAATCGCTGCCAAAGGTGCTTCAACAAAGTACTGAGTAAAAGTTCTGAATACTTATGAAAATATGTATACATTTGCAAAAATGTCTAAAAACCTGTTTTTGCTTTGTCATTATGGGGTATTGTGTGTAGATTGACGAAGGGAGAAAAAAAAACTGTTTCATATTTTTTTAACAAGGCTTTAACGTAACAAAATGTGGAAAAAGTCAAGGGGTCTGAATACTTTCTGAATGCACCGTAAATAACCTTGAGACAAAGGCACTAACTGGAGGATGTTCTGGATAGGGGTGTCTGCTAAATGACTTCAGTTTAAACGTCAGTAACCTAATAGGTAATATAAGACGTTCTGGATAGGAGTGTCTGTTAAAGGACTTCAGTTTAAACGTCAGTAACCTAATAGGTAATATAAGACGTTCTGGGTAGGAGTGTCTGCTAAATGACTTCAGTTTAAACGTCAGTAACCTAATAGGTAATATAAGACGTTCTGGATAGGAGTGTCTGTTAAATGACTTCAGTTTAAACGTCAGTAACCTAATAGGTAATATAAGACGTTCTGGATAGGAGTGTCTGCTAAATGACTTCAGTTTAAACGTCAGTAACCTAATAGGTAACATAAGACTAGACCATTAAAAGAACACAACATATCTGGTCTGGTTAAGGGACAGGATGACTTGTATCAAAATGTGGCCTTTCACTGTTACCGTCTACCACCACTAGATGGTGCTGTTACACTGTCAACTGTCCACTTCTACGTAGAACCAAGCTTCTGTGAATGGTTTTAGTGTCAGATAACTGTAGAAAGGGAGAGGGAAAAGGGGGAGATACCTAGTCAGTTGTACAACTGAATGCCTTCAACTGAAATGTGTCTTCCGCATTTTTAACCCAACCCCTCTGAATCAGAGAGGTGCGGGGGGGGGGCTGCCTTGATTGACATCCACGTCTTCGGCGCCCGGGGAACAGTGGGTTAACTGCCTTGCTCAGTGGCAGAACAACAGATTTATAACTTGTCAGTAGGCCCTACACCTAGATGAGATAACAGTGAACCGGCTACTTCAGACACCTAGATGAGATAACAGTGAACCGGCTACTTCAGACACCTAGATGAGATAACAGTGAACCGGCTACTCCAGACACCTAGATGAGGTAACAGTGAACCGGCTACTTCAGACACCTAGATGAGATAACAGTGAACCGGCTACTTCAGACACCTAGATGAGATAACAGTGAACCGGCTACTTCAGACACCTAGATGAGATAACAGTGAACCGGCTACTTCAGACACCTTGATGAGATAACAGTGAACCGGCTACTTCAGACACCTAGATGAGATAACAGTGAACCGGCTACTCCAGACACCTAGATGAGATAACAGTGAACCGGCTACTTCCTTGATGAGATAACAGTGAACCGGCTACTCCAGACACCTAAATGAGATAACAGTGAACCGGCTACTTCAGACACCTAGGTGAGATAACAGTGAACCGGCTACTTCAGACACCTAGATGAGATAACAGTGAACCGGCTACTTCCTTGATGAGATAACAGTGAACCGGCTACTCCAGACACCTAGATGAGATAACAGTGAACCGGCTACTTCAGACACCTTGATGAGATAACAGTGAACCGGCTACTTCAGACACCTTGATGAGATAACAGTGAACCGGCTACTTCAGACACCTAGATGAGATAACAGTGAACCGGCTACTTCAGACACCTAGATGAGATAACAGTGAACCGGCTACTTCAGACACCTAGATGAGATGACAGTGAACCGGCTACTTCAGACACCTAGATGAGATAACAGTGAACCGGCTACTTCAGACACCTTGATGAGATAACAGTGAACCGGCTACTTCAGACACCTAGATGAGATAACAGTGAACCGGCTACTCCAGACACCTTGATGAGATAACAGTGAACCGGCTACTTCAGACACCTAGATGAGATAACAGTGAACCGGCTACTTCAGACACCTAGATGAGATAACAGTGAACAGGCTACTTCAGACACCTAGATGAGATAACAGTGAACCGGCTACTTCAGACACCTAGATGAGATAACAGTGAACCGGCTACTTCAGAGACCTAGATGAGATAACAGTGAACCGGCTACTTCAGACACCTAGATGAGATAACAGTGAACCGGCTACTTCAGACACCTAGATGAGATAACAGTGAACCGGCTACTTCAGACACCTAGATGAGATAACAGTGAACCGGCTACTTCAGACACCTAGATGAGATAACAGTGAACCGGCTACTTCAGACACCTAGATGAGATAACAGTGAACCGGCTACTTCAGACACCTAGATGAGATAACAGTGAACCGGCTACTTCAGACACCTAGATGAGATAACAGTGAACCGGCTACTTCAGACACCTTGATGAGATAACAGTGAACCGGCTACTTCAGACACCTAGATGAGATAACAGTGAACCGGCTACTTCAGACACCTAGATGAGATAACAGTGAACCGGCTACTTCAGACACCTTGATGAGATAACAGTGAACCGGCTACTTCAGACACCTAGATGAGATAACAGTGAACCGGCTACTTCAGACACCTAGATGAGATAACAGTGAACCGGCTACTTCAGACACCTAGATGAGATAACAGTGAACCGGCTACTTCAGACACCTAGATGAGATAACAGTGAACCGGCTACTTCAGACACCTAGATGAGATAACAGTGAACCGGCTACTTCAGACACCTTGATGA
Organism: Salvelinus namaycush; assembly: GCF_016432855.1. Classification (NCBI taxonomy): domain Eukaryota; kingdom Metazoa; phylum Chordata; class Actinopteri; order Salmoniformes; family Salmonidae; genus Salvelinus; species Salvelinus namaycush. Next base: position 11,961 of record NW_024057868.1, read on the forward strand.
GATAACAGTGAACCGGCTACTTCAGACACCTAGATGAGATAACAGTGAACCGGCTACTTCAGACACCTAGATGAGATAACAGTGAACCGGCTACTTCAGACACCTAGATGAGATAACAGTGAACCGGCTACTTCAGACATCGATTCTTATTTATTTTAGGCTCAAAATAAGCTCCTCTTTTTACATCTGGACGGCCATTTTATATTCCGTTGTGTTTTGTTCTTTTCCCCCCCATAATACAAACAAAGACTTTCTAAACCCAGACACTCAACATCGTTTCTACGTATAAACGTAGCTAGCCAACATTGCCATAACATCCCCTACATAAATCAATGATATGTACCCATTGATTCTTGAAGAATATAACTTATAAATCAATGATATGTACCCATTGATTCTTTAAGAATATAACTTATAAATCAATGATATGTACCCATTGATTCTTGAAGAATATTACTTAAAAATCAATGATATGTGATATGCTAACATATGGAATTGTTTTAAGAAGGTCATCATACCAAGGACTATTTAGATATTTGATTTGGAATTTTAAGACCCCGTGAAGTATCCCCCCCCATAAAATATATGAAAAAATGAATTGATAAAACAATGACTTTGACCACTACTGCTATTAGCACATACAAACACATTGCATAACAGATTCACTACTGCTATTAGCACATACAAACACATTACATAACAGATTCACTACTGCTATTAGCACATACAAACACATTACATAACAGACTCACTACTGCTATTAGCCCATACAAACACATTACATAACAGACTCACTACTGCTATTAGCCCATACAAACACATTACATAACAGACTCACTACTGCTATTAGCCCATACAAACACATTGCATAACAGATTCACTACTGCTATTAGCCCATACAAACACATTGTATAACAGACTCACTACTGCTATTAGCCCATACAAACACATTACATAACAGACTCACTACTGCTATTAGCCCATACAAACACATTACATAACAGACTCACTACTGCTATTAGCCCATACAAACACATTGTATAACAGACTCACTACTGCTATTAGCCCATACAAACGCATTGCATAACAGATTCACTACTGCTATTAGCCCATACAAACGCATTGCATAACAGACTTACTACTGCTATTAGCCCATACAAACACATTGCATAACAGATTCACTACTGCTATTAGCCCATACAAACGCATTGCATAACAGACTCACTACTGCTATTAGCCCATACAAACACATTGCATAACAGATTCACTACTGCTATTAGCCCATACAAACACATTGCATAACAGATTCACTACATGGAACAACAGTCCCAAAAGGACGTTAGTTCTGAAGTGTCCAAAAGGACGTTAGTTCTGAAGTGTCCAAAAGGACGTTAGTTCTGAAGTGTCCAAAAGGACGTTAGTTCTGAAGTGTCCAAAAGTTCGTTAGTTCTGAAGTGTCCAAAAGGACGTTAGTTCTGAAGTGTCCAAAAGGACGTTAGTTCTGAAGTGTCCAAAAGGACGTTAGTTCTGAAGTGTCCAAAAGGACGTTAGTTCTGAAGTGTCCAAAAGGACGTTAGTTCTGAAGTGTCTAAAAGGACGTTAGTTCTGAAGTGTCCAAAAGGACGTTAGTTCTGAAGTGTCCAAAAGGACGTTAGTTCTGAAGTGTCTAAAAGGACGTTAGTTCTGAAGTGTCTTATTTCTGAGACATATAAGAAAGATCAGGATTTGTTTTTAAAAGGTTTTATTATTTTTTTACATGTATTTAACCCCTTATTTGTTTGTCACTAAACATATACACTTCCATTCATTTTTCCAACTGGTACCGGTGGACATTCAGACGAGTCTTGTGAGGCCCCGTGGGCGTCCAAGAGGAAAACCAACCGTCATGTTGGTGAGAGTCTCACCTTTCCTCAGACCGTTAATATTACTGTTAGGATGCTACAGACAGACGTTGGCAGATCGGTTGTACCAAGGTTGACAAAACAACATCTATGTTTGGAACACACTCACTCTCATTCACTGCAGCCATATTATTACACAGGCGCCGTATGACAGGCTAGAATGATTGGCCCCCCCTCCCCCCCCCCCGCCGCACACACAGAATTAGGAATCAGAATATTAATACAATGAATATTTATAATACAAATATGTATTTGCCTGCCAAAGCCTGAGGGACACTGAATAATAACATCTGCATAGTAAATAGTAACTTACTTATTATTCGTATTATTGTTATTGTTGTTTCTATTATTATTGTTGTTTATCATTACAAATAGTAGTGGTATGGGTAGTAGGGTGATGGTAGTGATAGCGGTTTAGTGATGGTGGTGGTGAAGATGACAGTTATTTAGTTATAGTTTCATTTTCCATGTTTAGATGTTTATATTTATTACATTTCTACTATTGACTGTCACCATTTTATTGTTGTTATTTTTGTATTTAATTTTTGTATTATTATTTACTACCATTTTATATTATTATTTGTTTATTGTTTATAATTGTATTACAATGTATATTTGTTGTTGCTTTGGCAATATTGACACAATGTTTTTCATGCCAATAAAGCAGCTTGAATTTGAGAGAGAGAGAGAGAGAGAGAGAGAGAGAGGGATGAGAGAGAGGGATGAGAGAGAGAGAGGGGGATGAGAGAGAGAGAGAGAGAGAGAGAGAGAGGGATGAGAGAGAGAGAGAGAGAGAGGGATGAAAGAGAGAGAGAGAGAGAGGGATGAAAGAGAGAGAGAGAGTCAGCAAGATTTGTGACCTGTTGCCACAAGAAAAGGGCAACCAGTGAAGAACAAACACCATTGTAAATACAACCCATATTTATGCTTATTTATTTTAACTTGTGTGCTTTAACCATTTGTACATTGTTACAACACTGTATATATATAATATAACATTTGTAATGTCTTTATTGTTTTGAAACTTCTGTATGTGTAATGTTTACTGTTAATTTGTATTGTTTATTTCACTTTTGTATAATATCTACCTCACTTGCTTTGGCAATGTTAACACATGTTTCCCATGCCAATAAAGCCCC
>NW_024057868.1:20000-32500 GCF_016432855.1 Salvelinus namaycush
GCTAACATAGCATGTAGGCTAAGTGGCTAACATAGCATGTAGGCTAAGTGGCTAACATAGCATGTAGGCTAAGTGGCCAACATAGCATGTAGGCTAAGTGGCTAACATAGCATGTAGGCTAAGTGGCTAACAATATATTTATCTGTATGCGTTTCTCTCTGTCTCTCAATTCAATTCAATTCAAGGGGCTTGATTGGCATGGGAAACATATGTTAACATTACTAAAGAAAGTGAAGTAGATAATAAACAAAAGTGAAATAAACAATAAAAATGAACAGTAAACATCACAAAAGTTCCAAAACAATAAAGACATTAGAAATGTTTATACAGTCGTGGCCAAAAGTTTTGAGAATGACACAAATATAAATTTTCACAAAGTCTACTGCCTCAGTTTGTATGATGGCAATTTGCATATACTCCAGAATGTTATGAAGAGTGATCAGATGAATTGCAAAAAGTCCCTCTTTGCCATGCAAATGAACTGAATCCCCCCCCAAAGAAATCCCACTGCATTTCAGCATTTTCATTCGAACTCAGGTGTGAGTGTTGACGAGGACAAGGCTGGAGATCACTCTGTCATGCTGATTGAGTTCGAATAACAGACTGGAAGCTTCAAAAGGAGGGTGGTACTTGGAATCATTGTTCTTCCTCTGTCATCCATGGTTACCTGCAAGGAAACACGTTCCATCATCATTGCTTTGCACAAAAAGGGCTTCACAGGCAAGGATATTGCTGCCAGTAAAATTGCACCTAAATCAACCATTTCTTGGATCATCAAGAACTTCAAGGAGAGCGGTTCAATTGTTGTGAAGAAGGATTCAGGGCGCCCAAGAAAGTCCAGCAAGCGCCAGGACCGTCTCCTAAAGTTGATTCAGCTGCAGGATCGGGGCACCACCATTACAGAGCTTGCTCAGGAATGGTGGCAGACAGGTGTGAGTGCATCTGCACGCACAGTGAGGCAAATACTTTTGGAGGATGGCCTGGTGTCAAGAAGGGCAGCAAAGAAGCCACTTATCTCCAGGAAAAACATCAGGGACAGTCTGATATTCTGCAAAAGGTACATGGATTGGACTGCTGAGGACTGGGGTAAAGTCATTTTCTCTGATGAATCCCCTTTCCGATTGTTTGGGGCATCTGTAAAAAAGCTTGTCTGAAGAAGACAAGGTGAGCGCTACCATCAGTCTTTTTTCATGCCAACAGTAAAGCATCCTGAGACCATTCATGTGTGGGGTTGCTTCTCAGCCAAGGGAGTGGGCTCACTCACAATTTTGCTTCAGAACACAGCCATGAATAAAGAATGGTACCAACACATCCTCCGAGAGCAACTTCTCCCAACCATCCAGGAACAGTTTGGTGATGAACAATGCCTTTTCCAGCATGATGGAGCACCTTGCCATAAGGCAAAAGTGATAACTAAGCGGCCCGGGGAACAAAACATAGATATTTTGGGTCCATGGCCAGAAAACTCCCCAGACCTTAAAACTTCTTCTGGATAGGGGGCAGCATTTTCATGTTTGGATGAAAAGCGTGCCAAGAGTAAACTGCCTCCTACTCAGTCCCAGATGCTAATATATGCATATCATTAGTAGTATTGGATAGGAAACACTCTGAAGTTTCTAAAACTGTTTGAATGATGTCTGTGAGTATAACATAACTCATATGGCAGGCAAAAACCTGAGACAAAATCCAACCAGGAAGGCAGAAATCTGAGGTTTGTAGTTTTTCAACTCAGCCCCTATTGAATATACAGAGGGATATGGGTCATCTTGCACTTCCTAAGGCTTCCACTAGATGTCAACAGTATTTAGAACCTTGTCTGATGCTTCTACTGTGAAGTGTGGCCGAATGAGAGGGGAATGAGTCAGAGGTCTGCCAGCAGCCACGAGCTGACCAAGCGCGTTCACATGAGAGGTAGCTCCCGATCCATTTGCTTTTCTGAAGACAAAGGAATTCTCCGGTTGGAACATTATTGAAGATTTATGTTAAAAACATCCTAAAGATTGATTCTATACTTAGTTTGACATGTTTCTACGACCTGTAATATAACTTTTTGGACTTTTCGTCCGTACTTTCCGCTGGACTTGCACGCTCGTCGTGAGTTTGGATTTGTTTACCAAACGCGCTAACAAAATTAGGTATTTGGACATAAATGATAAACTTTACTGAACAAATCAAAAATGTATTGTGGAACTGGGATTCCTGGGAGTGCATTCTGATGAAGATCATCAAAGGTAAGTGAATATTTATAATGATATTTCTGACTTATGTTGATTCCAACATGGCGGATATCTTCTTGGGTTGTGTTGGTCTTTCTGAGCGCCGTACTCAGATTATTGTATGGTTTGCTTTTTCCGTAATAAAAAAAAAAAATCTGACATAGCAGTTGCATTAAGGAGAAGCATATCTTTAAATCTGTGAATAACACTTGTATCTTTTATCAATGTTTATTATGAGTATTTCTGTGATTTGATGTGGCTCTGTGCAAATTCACGGGAAGTTTTGGAGGCAAAGCCAAATGTAAACTGAGGTTTTTGGATATAAATATGAACTTGATCGAACAAAACATACATATATTGTGTAACATGTTGTCCCGGGAGTGTCATCTGATGAAGAATATCAAAGGTTAGTGATTAATTTCATCAATATTTCAGCTTTTTGTGACTCCTCTCTTTGTTTGGAAAATCACTGTATGCTTTCTGTGACTAGTTGCTGACCTAACATAACATGTTCTGCTTTCGCAGAAAAGCTTTTATGAAATCGGACACTGTGGTTGGATTAATGAGAATTTTATCGTTAAAATGGTGTCTAATACTTGTATGTTTGAGAAAATTGAATTATGAGATTTCTGTTGATTGAATTTGGCGCCCTGCAATTTCATTGGCTGTTGGCGAGGGACGGAACCCCAGTCCTAGACAGGTTAATCCCATTGAGAACGTTTGGTCAATCCTCAAGAGGCGGGTGGACAAACAAAACCCCACAAATTCTGACAAACTCCAAGCATTGATTATGCAAGAATGGGCTGCCATCAGTCAGGATGTGGCCTAGAGGTTAATTGACAGCATGCCTGGGCGGATTGCAGAGGTCTTGAAAAAGAAGGGTCAACACTGCAAATATTGACTCATTGCATCAACTTCATGTGATTGTCAATAAAAGCCTTTGACACTTATAACACTTGTAACATCTGACAAAAATATCTAAAGACACTGAAGCAGCAAACTTTGTGGAAATTAATATTTCTGTCATTCTCAAAACCTTTGGCCACGACTGTATATATGTAAATATAATATGACTCTCTCTGTCTCTGTCTCTTTCTCTCTGCGTCTCTGCTTCTCTGCCTGTCTGTCTGTCTGTCTGTCTGTCTGTCTGTCTGTCTGTCTGTCTGTCTGTCTGTCTGTCTGTCTGTCTGTCTGTCTGTCTGTCTGTCTGTCTGTCTGTCTGTCTGTCTGTCTGTCTGTCTGTCTGTCTGTCTGTCTGTCTGTCTGTCTGTCTGTCTCTCTCTCGCTGTCTCTCTTTCTCTCTCTGTCTCTCTCAATTCAATTCAATTCAAGGGGCTTTATTGGCATGGGAAACATATGTTAACATTGCCAAAGCAATTGAGGTAGATAATATACAAAAGTGAAATAAACAATAAAAATTACACATAAAGAAGTTTAAAAATAATAAAGACATTACAAATGTCATATTATGTATATATACAGTGTTGTAACGATGTGCAAATGGTTAATGTACAAAAGAGAAGAAGAAAAAGCATAAATATGTGTTGTATTTACAATGGTGATTGTTCTTCACCGGTTGACCTTTTCTTGTGGCAAATCTTGCTGCTGTGATGCACACTGTGGTATTTCACCCAGTAGATACGGGAGTTTATCAAAATCGATTCAAAATCGAATTCTAATTCTTTGTGCATCTGTGTAATCTAAGGGAAATATGTGTCTCTAATATGGTCATACATTGGGCAGGAGGTTAGGAAGTGCAGCTCAGTTTCCACCTCATTTTGTGGGCAGTGTGCACATAGCCTGTCTTCGCTTGAGAGCCATGTCTGCCTAAGGCGGCCTTTCTCAAAAACAATACCTTTCTCTCTCTCCCTCTGTCTCTGTCTCTCCCTGTCTCTCTCTCGCTCGCTCTCTTTTCTCTCTCTCTCTCTCTCTCTCTCTCTCTCTCTCTCTCTCTCTCTCTCTCTCTCTCTCTCTCTCTCTCTCTCTCTCTCTCTCTCTCTCTCTCTCTCTCTCTCTCTCTCTCTCTCTCTCTCTCTCTCTCTCTCTCAGGTTGCTGTCTGAGGTGTCTGGTCTCCAGGACACAGTTTTATCTCTAAGACAGAGGTTGTCTGAAGCCCAGGCTACCCTGCAGCAGCTGGCTGACTGTAAGAGTGTTTTAGAACAGGAGCTCTACACTAAGGCCCTCTCCCTCTTTATCGACCAGGAGAGATGTCTAGGACTCCGCAAGACATACCCCTCCACCCCTAGACTGGTGGGATACACGTAGACAAGACATACCCCTCTAGACTGGTGGGATACACGTAGACAAGACATACCCCCCTAGACTGGTGGGATACACGTAGACAAGACATACCCCTCTAGACTGGTGGGATACACGTGGACAAGACATACCCCTCTAGACTGGTGGGATACACGTAGACAAGACATACCCCTCTAGACTGGTGGGATACACGTAGACAAGACATACCCCCCTAGACTGGTGGGATACACGTAGACAAGACATACCCCTCTAGACTGGTGGGATACACGTGGACAAGACATACCCCCCTAGACTGGTGGGATACACGTAGACAAGACATACCCCTCTAGACTGGTGGGATACACGTAGACAAGACATACCCCCCTAGACTGGTGGGATACACGTAGACAAGACATACCCCTCCACCCCTAGAATGGTGGGATACACGTAGACAAGACATACCCCCCTAGACTGGTGGGATACACGTAGACAAGACATACCCCTCCACCTCTAGACTGGTGGGATACACGTAGACAAGACATACCCCCCTAGACTGGTGGGATACACGTAGACAAGACATACCCCTCCACCCCTAGAATGGTGGGATACACGTAGACAAGACATACCCCCCTAGACTGGTGGGATACACGTTGACAAGACATACCCCTCCACCTCTAGACTGGTGGGATACACGTAGACAAGACATACCCCTCTAGACTGGTGGGATACACGTAGACAAGACATACCCCTCTAGACTGGTGGGATACACGTAGACAAGACATACCCCTCTAGACTGGTGGGATACACGTAGACAAGACATACCCCTCTAGACTGGTGGGATACACGTAGACAAGACATACCCCCCTAGACTGGTGGGTTACACGTAGACAAGACATACCCCTCTAGACTGGTGGGATACACGTAGACAAGACATACCCCCCTAGACTGGTGGGTTACACGTAGACAAGACATACCCCTCCACCTCTAGACTGGTGGGTTACACGTAGACAAGACATACCCCTCTAGACTGGTGGGATACACATAGACAAGACATAAACAGACACACAGAGACAGATTGAAGGTCCTTTCTATTCTCTTCTGTGGTTCTGTTGAATAAAGGTGTCTAAGCCATAACTCGTGTCCCATTCTCTATTGTCATTCATATCTGGTGTCCCGTTATCTTCTGTCATTTATATCTGGTGTCCCATTCTCTTCTGTCATTCAGATCTGGTGTCCCATTCTCTTCTGTCATTTATATCTGGTGTACCCTTCTCTTCTGTCATTCATATCTGGTGTCCCATTCTCTTCTGTCATTTATATCTGGTGTCCCATTCTCTTCTGTCATTCAGATCTGGTGTCCAATTCTAAGTCAGATCTGGTGTCCCATTCTCTTCTGTCATTCATATCTGGTGTCCCAGTGTAAACCAGATTTGATGTCCCAGTCTCTTCTGTCATTCAGATCTGGTGTCCCAGTCTCTTCTGTCATTCAGATCTGGTGTCCAATTCGAAGTCAAATCTTGTGTCCCAGTGTAAACCAGATCTGGTGTCCAATTCTAAGCCAGATCTGGTGTCCCAGTGTAAACCAGATCTGGTGTCCAAATCTAAGCTAAGAGTCTAAATACCAACTGAGCCACACGGGACCACAGTCTAAATAGATAACAGTCTAAATAGATAACAGTCTATATAGTAACAGTCTAAATAGTAACAGTCTAAATAGTAACAGTCTAAATAGATAACAGTCTAAATAGATAACAGTCTAAATAGATAACAGTCTAAATAGATAACAGTCTATATAGTAACAGTCTAAATAGTAACAGTCTAAATAGATAACAGTCTAAATAGATAACAGCCTAAATAGATAACAGTCTATATAGATAACAGTCTAAATAGTAACAGTCTAAATAGTAACAGTCTAAATAGTAACAGTCTAAATAGATAACAGTCTAAATAGATAACAGCCTAAATAGATAACAGTCTATATAGATAACAGTCTAAATAGTAACAGTCTAAATAGTAACAGTCTAAATAGATAACAGTATAAATAGTAACAGTCTAAATAGATAACAGTCTAAATAGTAACAGTCTAAATAGATAACAGTCTATATAGTAACAGTCTAAATAGATAACAGTCTAAATAGATAACAGTCTAAATAGTAACAGTCTAAATAGTAACAGTCTAAATAGATAACAGTCTAAATAGATAACAGTCTAAATAGATAACAGTCTAAATAGATAACAGTCTAAATAGTAACAGTCTAAATAGTAACAGTCTAAATAGTAACAGTCTAAATAGTAACAGTCTAAATAGATAACAGTCTAAATAGTAACAGTCTAAATAGTAACAGTCTAAATAGATAACAGTCTAAATAGATAACAGTCTAAATAGATAACAGTCTAAATAGTAACAGTCTAAATAGATAACAGTCTAAATAGATAACAGTCTAAATAGTAACAGTCTAAATAGTAACAGTCTAAATAGATAACAGTCTAAATAGATAACAGTCTAAATAGATAACAGTCTAAATAGATAACAGTCTAAATAGATAACAGTCTAAATAGTAACAGTCTAAATAACTAACAGTCTAAATAGATAACAGTCTAAATAGATAACAGTCTAAATAGATAACAGTCTAAATAGTAACAGTCTAAATAGTAACAGTCTAAATAGTAACAGTCTAAATAGATAACAGTCTAAATAGTAACAGTATAAATAGTAAAAGTCTAAATAGATAACAGTCTAAATAGATAACAGTCTAAATAGATAACAGTCTAAATAGATAACAGTCTAAATAGTAACAGTCTAAATAGATAACAGTCTAAATAGTAACAGTCTAAATAGATAACAGTCTAAATAGATAACAGTCTAAATAGATAACAGTCTAAATAGATAACAGTCTAAATAGATAACAGTCTAAATAGTAACAGTCTAAATAGATAACAGTCTAAATAGTAACAGTCTAAATAGATAACAGTCTAAATAACTAACAGTCTAAATAGTAACAGTCTAAATAGTAACAGTCTAAATAGTAACAGTCTAAATAACTAACAGTCTAAATAGATAACAGTCTAAATAGATAACAGTCTAAATAGATAACAGTCTAAATAGTAACAGTCTAAATAGTAACAGTCTAAATAACTAACAGTCTAAATAGATAACAGTCTAAATAGTAACAGTCTACATAGTAACATTCTAAATAGATAACAGTCTAAATAGATAACAGTCTAAATAGATAACAGTCTAAATAGATAACAGTCTAAATAGATAACAGTCTAAATAGTAACAGTCTAAATAGTAACAGTCTAAATAGATAACAGTCTAAATAGTAACAGTCTAAATAGTAACAGTCTAAATAGTAACAGTCTAAATAGATAACAGTCTAAATAGTAACAGTCTAAATAGTAACAGTCTAAATAGATAACAGTCTAAATAGTAACAGTCTAAATAGATACTACCTAGTGATCTACCCTCTGGTCTATACTACATAGTGATCTACTGTCTACCCTCTGGTCAATACTACATAGTGATCTACTGTCTACCCTCTGGTCAATACTACATAGTGATCTACTGTCTACCCTCTGGTCAATACTACATAGTGATCTACTGTCTACCCTCTGGTCTATACTACATAGTGATCTACTGTCTACCCTCTGGTCTATACTACATAGTGATCTACCCTCTGGTCTATACTACATAGGGATCTACCCTCTGGTCAATACTACATAGTGATCTACTGTCTACCCTCTGGTCTATACTACCTAGTGATCTACCCTCTGGTCTATACTACATAGTGATCTACTGTCTACCCTCTGGTCTATACTACATAGTGATCTACTGTCTACCCTCTGGTCAATACTACATAGTGATCTACCCTCTGGTCAATACTACATAGTGATCTACTGTCTACCCTCTGGTCTATACTACATAGTGATCTACTGTCTACCCTCTGGTCTATACTACATAGTGATCTACTGTCTACCCTCTGGTCTATACTACATAGTGATCTACTGTCTACTCTCTGGTCTATACTACATAGTGATCTACTGTCTACCCTCTGGTCTATACTACATAGTGATCTACTGTCTACCCTCTGGTCTATACTACATAGTGATCTACCCTCTGGTCTATACTACATAGTGATCTACTGTCTACCCTCTGGTCTATACTACATAGTGATCTACTGTCTACCCTCTGGTCTATACTACATACTGATCTACTGTCTACCCTCTGGTCTATACTACATACTGATCTACTGTCTACCCTCTGGTCTATACTACCTAGTGATCTACCCTCTGGTCTATACTACATAGTGATCTACTGTCTACCCTCTGGTCTATACTACATAGTGATCTACTGTCTACCCTCTGGTCAATACTACATAGTGATCTACCCTCTGGTCAATACTACATAGTGATCTACTGTCTACCCTCTGGTCTATACTACCTAGTGATCTACCCTCTGGTCTATACTACATAGTGATCTACTGTCTACCCTCTGGTCTATACTACATAGTGATCTACCCTCTGGTATATACTACATAGTGATCTACTGTCTACCCTTTGGTCAATACTACATAGTGATCTACCCTCTGGTCTATACTACATAGTGATCTACTGTCTACCCTCTGGTCTATACTACCTAGTGATCTACCCTCTGGTCTATACTACCTAGTGATCTACCCTCTGGTCTATACTACATAGTGATCTACTGTCTACCCTCTGGTCTATACTACCTAGTGATCTACCCTCTGGTCAATACTACATAGTGATCTACTGTCTACCCTCTGGTCAATACTACATAGTGATCTACTGTCTACCCTCTGGTCTATACTACCTAGTGATCTACTGTCTTCCCTCTGGTCTATACTACCTAGTGATCTACCCTCTGGTCTATACTACATAGTGATCTACTGTCTACCCTCTGGTCTATACTACCTAGTGATCTACCCTCTGGTCAATACTACATAGTGATCTACTGTCTACCCTTTGGTCAATACTACATAGTGATCTACCCTCTGGTCAATACTACATAGTGATCTACCCTCTGGTCAATACTACATAGTTATCTACTGTCTAACCTCTGGTCTATACTACATAATGATCTACTGTCTACCCTTTGGTCAATACTACATATTGATCTACTGTCTACCCTCTGGTCAATACTACATAGTGATCTACTGTCTACCCTCTGGTCAATACTACATAGTGATCTACTGTCTACCCTCTGGTCAATACTACATAGTGATCTACTGTCTACCCTTTGGTCAATACTACATAGTGATCTACTGTCTACCCTCTGGTCTATACTACATAGTGATCTACTGTCTACCCTCTGGTCTATACTACATAGTGATCTACTGTCTACCCTCTGGTCTATACTACATAGTGATCTACTGTCTACCCTCTGGTATATACTACATAGTGATCTACTGTCTACCCTCTGGTCTATACTACATAGTGATCTACTGTCTACCCTTTGGTCTATACTACATAGTGATCTACTGTCTACCCTCTGGTCTATACTACATAGTGATCTACTGTCTACCCTCTGGTCTATACTACATAGTGATCTACTGTCTACCCTCTGGTCTATACTACATAGTGATCTACTGTCTACCCTCTGGTCAATACTACATAGTGATCTACTGTCTGGTCAATACTACATAGTGATCTACCCTCTGGTCAATACTACATAGTGATCTACTGTCTACCCTCTGGTCAATACTACATAGTGATCTACTGTCTACCCTCTGGTCTATACTACCTAGTGATCTACCCTCTGGTCTATACTACATAGTGATCTACTGTCTACCCTCTGGTCAATACTACATAGTGATCTACCCTCTGGTCTATACTACATAGTGATCTACTGTCTACCCTCTGGTCTATACTACATAGTGATCTACCCTCTGGTCAATACTACATAGTGATCTACTGTCTAACCTCTGGTCAATACTACATAGTGATCTACTGTCTACCCTCTGGTCAATACTACATAGTGATCTACTGTCTGGTCAATACTACATAGTGATCTACCCTCTGCTCAATACTACATAGTGATCTACTGTCTACCCTCTGGTCTATACTACCTAGTGATCTACCCTCTGGTCTATACTATATAGTGATCTACTGTCTACCCTCTGGTCTATACTACATAGTGATCTACTGTCTACCCTCTGGTCTATACTACATAGTGATCTACCCTCTGGTCAATACTACATAGTGATCTACTGTCTACCCTCTGGTCTATACTACATAGTGATCTACTGTCTACCCTCTGGTCTATACTATATAGTGATCTACTGTCTACCCTCTGGTCTATACTACATAGTGATCTACTGTCTACCCTCTGGTCTATACTACATAGTGATCTACTGTCTACCCTCTGGTCTATACTACATAGTGATCTACCCTCTGGTATATACTACATAGTGATCTACCCTCTGGTCTATACTACATAGTGATCTACTGTCTACCCTCTGGTCTATACTACCTAGTGATCTACCCTCTGGTCTATACTACATAGTGATCTACTGTCTACCCTCTGGTCAATACTACATAGTGATCTACCCTCTGGTCTATACTACATAGTGATCTACCATCTGGTCAATACTACATAGTGATCTACTGTCTACCCTCTGGTCTATACTACATAGTGATCTACTGTCTACCCTCTGGTCAATACTACCTAGTAATCTACTGTCTACCCTCTGGTCAATACTACATAGTGATCTACCCTCTGGTCAATACTACATAGTGATCTACTGTCTACCCTCTGGTCTATACTACCTAGTGATCTACCCTCTGGTCTATACTACATAGTGATCTACTGTCTACCCTCTGGTCTATACTACCTAGTGATCTACCCTCTGGTCTATACTACCTAGTGATCTACCCTCTGGTCTATACTACATAGTGATCTACTGTCTACCCTCTGGTCAATACTACATAGTGATCTACCCTCTGGTCAATACTACATAGTGATCTACTGTCTACCCTCTGGTCTATACTACCTAGTGATCTACCCTCTGGTCTATACTACATAGTGATCTACCCTCTGGTCTATACTACATAGTGATCTACTGTCTACCCTCTGGTCTATACTACATAGTGATCTACTTTCTACCCTCTGGTCTATACTACATACTGATCTACTGTCTACCCTCTGGTCTATACTACCTAGTGATCTACCCTCTGGTCTATACTACATAGTGATCTACTGTCTACCCTCTGGTCAATACTACATAGTGATCTACCCTCTGGTCAATACTACATAGTGATCTACTGTCTACCCTCTGGTCTATACTACCTAGTGATCTACCCTCTGGTCAATACTACATAGTGATCTACTGTCTACCCTCTGGTCTATACTACCTAGTGATCTACCCTCTGGTCTATACTACATAGTGATCTACTGTCTACCCTCTGGTCTATACTACATAGTGATCTACTGTCTACCCTCTGGTCTATACTACATAGTGATCTACTGTCTACCCTCTGGTCTATACTACATAGTGATCTACTGTCTACCCTCTGGTCTATACTACATAGTGATCTACTGTCTACCCTCTGGTCTATACTACATAGTGATCTACTCCTGAAAGTCATGCACTATGTAGGGAATAGGGTGTATTATGTAGGGAATAGGGTGTATTATGTAGTGAATAGGGTGTATTGTGTAGGGAATAGCCTGGTCTCAACCTAGGACGTTGTCCTGGGCTGCTGTCCCTGGTGCTGAACAGCCTGGTCTCAACCTAGGACGTTGTCCTGGGCTGCTGTCCCTGGTGCTGAACAGCCTGGTCTCAACCTAGGACGTTGTCCTGGGCTGCTGTCCCTGGTGCTGAACAGCCTGGTCTCAACCTAAGACGTTGTCCTGGGCTGCTGTCCCTGGTGCTGAACAGCCTGGCCTCAACCTAGGACGTTGTCCTGGGCTGCTGTCCCTGGTGCTGAACAGCCTGGCCTCAACCTAGGACTTTGGTAGTGTCCATGGTAGTGTTCATGGTAGTGAACAAGACTTCCTGTTAATCTACTCCCTACTGTTTGTAAAT